>NC_056625.2:55036405-55193905 GCF_002870075.4 Lactuca sativa
TTACAAGGGTAATTTAGTCAATTAATATAGATTTAATAAAGGAAAATTGCATTTTTAAGGGATCATAAATTCTATTGATTTTAAAAATCCGATTTTACGAATTATAATTCTTTTAATTCGGACATTTTGACAGAATATGTTTATGAGTATATTCAAAAATAAAAATATTCTTGAACCATAAATAATAAAAATATTCTTGAACCTATTTCTTGATCATGAATTTAAAACTTCTTGTAGAATAACAAATACTTGAGCAACCAATTGAAGAATAAAAACAAAAAATACATTATTTCTTATGGAATACGGATAACAATTGTTAAGAATTATACTTATTGTTAAAGAATAAAAAAACTTACAAATTGGAAAGAAAACAGCAAAATCTAACAACGACTAATACATTCTAAAAGAATAATGTAATTCGTTTCAATTTTGTGGTTCGTTCTTTAAAAATCAACTTTTGTGATTCCAACATAATTGGAATTCGTGATTCCATTCCAATAGAATTGGAATCTCACCAATATCATCCATTGAATCATCTACATAAACATACTTGATACCTTTTTCAGAATTCAACCTTGTCAAGATCCTGCACTGTCGACATAAATGAAGTGTTAAATCAGAAAAAAAAAAAATGAAAGATGAATCAATTCATAAAATGCAGCCAAAAAATTGCTCATTCTGATATCTATATTAGTCCCAAATAAAATTTAACCACTAAAGGATGTTATCTGTGAATTAGAAATAAAAAAATCAAATCCCTAGCTTTCAACAACTAAACCAAAACCAAAGCTATACACAAAAAACTTATACCCAATCACACATAAAGGAAATATAAAACCACACACAAAAAGAAAAAAAAATCGAATCACTTCTGTGTTTCTTCTTCTTCTTCTACGTTTTCTGTCAAATGATCAAACCAAACACAAATTCTTCCCTTTGATTTCTATCAATCATTCAAACAAAAATAAAAAGGGAAAAGAAACTGTTAACAAACGGAAGCAACACCCCATCCTTCCCTCTTCCCCTGTTGAACATCGAAACCAAACACACCCAAAAAAACCTTATCGATCACTATCAAACATCAAACAAAAAAAAATAAATGAATCAAAAGGATTACATGTTGCTGCTTCGTCCTTACCCTTCAATCCAACTATTTCCCAATTCCTTCATGTTTATTTCCGATCGAACCAGGAGAAGAGCAGCAAAGAACAGCCCCACCAAATCCTCAATCTGAAAACCCTTGAATCTACCTAAATTGTTATGGACTACATGTAAACAATCGTAATTCACAGAAATGAATCACGATTTTTGTTAGGAAAGCGAAACCCTTACCTGCAGAAGCTGGCGGATGCGAAGGCGTGAATGGAGAAGTTGTTGGGGTTAGTGGGGAAGCCAGCAACGGAGACAGTGCAAGTTAGAGGGTGGCGAAGACCAAAATTTGGAGATGGAGGAGAAACGAGTGGGAAGGAGAAAGAATGGAGGGCCGAAGATGCGTTTTTAGGGCAATAAAAGACGCGAATGCTTGAATCTCCTTCCCTTTTCGCCCATCGCACCACCATTTTTGTCTTGGATTGCCAATGAACATCTTCCAGGGGTTGATGTCACTTCGATCGAACCAACTCTCGCACCCATCACTTTTTCTTACATGGAAATCTCAATCGACAAAAGAAATATTAGAAAAGAAATTAGGTTAAAAGTGAATGTTAGCGTGATTACAGGGACTATTTGTTGAAGTTATTTATCAAATTACTAAAATACCCTTGTTTATTTATTTAATTAATTAAATTTTTATTTAATTTTGATTGACCCACATTTATACATACAATAACACAATAATTAGTTAGAATACTTGAACCTATCTCTCTCTCTCTCTCTATATATATATATATATATTCATGTTAATATGTGTGTTGTTAAGCCAAGATTTAAAGAACAAACCCAGATATATATATATATATATATATATATATATATATATATATATATATATATATATATATATGTATTCATGTTAATGTGTGTGTTGTTAAGCCAAGATTTAAAGAACAAACCCAGATTTATATATATATATATATATATATATATATATATATATATATATATATCATACTATATTATAAAGGAATTATTTTTCCTTTCACCACATTCATTTGAAACTCCCATGACTTTTCAATTTCTTTCTAATAATAATTATAAGTTGGTTAATAAGATTAAATAGATTTCAAATCTAAAGTGTAATCATATATAAACTAATTTTTAATATTATAATAATATCTTTACTTCTACTTATAAAGTTATTTTTTTTAAACTTTTAACATATTATACTTAATTTATTAGGTTTAATATATTCTTAGATGTAAACCATTATCATTTTAAATGATACAATTTTGCAACAATTTGTATAAAATATTTAAATTATTAATTTGAATATAACATTACAGGTTCAACTTAAATATAAATTTTAGTTTAACTTAAACAACCCAAAGAATATTTTATAAATAGTTAAAAGTAATTAAGTGTAGTATCTTTTTAATAATGATTATAAGTTGGTTGATAAGGTTAAATAAATATCAAACCTAAAGTGTAATCATAAATATACTAAATTTCAATTTTAAAATAATATTTTTACTTCTACTTATAAAGTTATATCTTTTACTTTTAACATATTATACTTAATTTATTAGATTTGAGTTTGGACAAAATACTTAAATTGTTAATTTAAATATAACATTACAATGTCAACTTAAATATAAATTTCAATTCCACTTGGAAAACCAAAAAATATTTTGTAATAGTTAAATGTGATAAACTGTAATGATAAATGCAAAAACTAAATTGTAATCTCAATTTAACTAAAATATTTCCTAGAGATATTTTTATAATTGTTAAAATTTTCAAATAAATAGCTTAAAATAACTTACAGTAACAATAGTTAAAAATAACTCTATATTAATGATTATATTGTTACCTTTAAAATCAGAAAACAATGTTTGGTGTTTTAAATAATTAAATGATATAAATTAAAATATTAAGCAAATAAATTTTAAAATTTTAATTAACAATAACAACAACAACTATAAATAACATTAAACCATATGTTATATTTAATTTTATTCATGTCTAACTCGTGGATAGCAGTCGTTCAAATGATTGAGATTATACAGTTATTATAGATGTATATATTATCATATAATTCAAAACAATCAATATATTATATCAAGTTAGTATAAGAATGATTATATCAAATTTAACAATAACGTTATTGCTATATTTAAAAAAACATATATCTGTAAAGACTTCAAATATATATGTGTTTATGCGCAACACATGGGTATTCGCCTACAATATATATATATATATATATATATATATATATATATATATAGAGAGAGAGAGAGAGAGAGAGAGAGAGAGAGGAAGAGTTATATAGAAAATGAATGATTAGTACAACACATATTGGAACCAATGAGAAAATGACAACACATCACTTTACAGAAACTATATAAATAAACTAAAAAATGAAACAGATTTAAATAAATAAATTTTTTATTATTACAAAGGAAAAAAAATTATTTATTTATTTATTTATTTTTTTGACTTTACAAAACATCTTTTTATTTGACACTCTATTGTTAACCACCCAATTGAACCATAAAGCATCGAAGTAACTGATTAGCCTTTTTTGATTTATAAATATCGTTATTATAATAATATATCATATATACTTATTTCCTAATAATAATTAATATAAAAAGAAAATGATTTACATAATTATTTTGATTTTATTTTAGGACGTGTTTGGCACGGAGCTTTTGGAAGCGTTTGGGAGCTTCTAGCTTTTAGCTTTTGACAAAACGCTCTAGTTTAAACAAAAAGCTTCGTTTGGCAGTACGAACGTTTACCTTTAGTTTTAACAAAACGCTCCGATTCTAAAAGCTACTTCATGTAGCTTTTAACAAAACGCTCCGGAGCTTTTGAAATCAATTTCTATAATTACCCTTAAAAATATATTTATATATTTTTTTATTTTTAATCAATTGTCCTTTTATGTAATTTTATATATTTTAAAAGCTTCCAGCTACTTTTGCCAAACATTTATATAACAAATAAAAGCTACAGCTTCCAGCTACCAGCTACCAGCTACCCGCTACCAGCTAACCGCTACCCGCTTCCAGCTAACAACTACTTTTACCAAACACACCCTTAGAGTTTTACCCTCTATAAGATATATCTTAATAACTACTAATAGATAATCAGGTAATTTCTAAAGTCTATAAATATACCACTATATATAAAAATCAAATTATCTGGGTAATCATTCCGAAAAAAAAATATTCGACATATTACTATGATTTTTTTTCCTTAAATTTACATCAAATAAGATTTTATTTTTCAAATATGTTATCTTGATATATAAATGATCTATTTTCAACATAATAGATCCAACCTATAAAAACACCTCTCCAACATAAACAAAAATGACGAATACATTAAAAAAAACATTAATATTTGAAAAAAAAACAAATCATTGAACTGAAACTAATATGTATAGTGATATTTGCCAATACAATGTGTATTCATATACAATTTTCAAGAATCTCAACTTTTTATTTTTAATTATTATTGGTTTCATTTCTGCTAACATTACTATTATTGATAATTCTTTAGATGTATCAAATTATTTGCGAATGTACTAGCTAATTTCTGAAAAAAAAAAAAAAAAAACTATTTAAACTCGTCGCTTGGCGCGGGTAAACGGCTATTGTGTGTGTATATATATATATATAGGAAGAGTTATATGGAAAATGAATGATTAGGACAATACATATTGGAACCAATGAGAAAATGACAACACATCATTTTATAGAAACTATATAAATAACTTCCATAATACATTATTTGAGAATAAAGAAATGGACACATGTCACTTAATTATTGGTACCAACATATGTTGTTCTGGTTATTCATTTTTCGTTGAACCTACTTCTCTCTCTCTCTCTCTCTCTCTCTCTCTATATATATATATATATATATATATATATATATATATATATATATATATAGAGAGAGAGAGAGAGAGAGAGAAAGGATTTCTTTTTAATATTTATTAAATATTTAAAAAAATCTTTAAAATAAAAAATAATCTATAGTATTCTTTTTAGTTTGACATGAACCAAATCTACAAACAAAAACATTGTCAAAATCCAAAAACAAAAAAATTATGGTTCGGATCAAATCCCAAAAAAAATTCGTATAGATATTTTTTTAGTTTTATCTAAATTATATTAGAAAAAAAACTATGTACAAAGAAACATAATTTGTTATCAAGTCATTAATCTATCAGGTCATAAATCCATCAAAAAAGACCAAAAAAAAAAGATTTTAATCATCAAGGTTAATGATATACATATAAAAAAAGAGAAAATGACAAAAATAGCCAATTACACTAATTACATTACAAAAATAGCCAAAAAAAACCGAGTTGCAAAAATAACCATTAATTTCGCAGATGGAATAGTCCTATCCGTGAAATGGGTTTTCCATCTGCGAATGTACAAGCAGCTAAAACACAACTGTGTTTTAGCTGCTTGTACATTCGCAGGTGGTTTATTTATTTATTTTTTTCTCTACATATATTGAAATTGTAGGGTAAAATCGCAGATGAAATAGCCCTATCTGCGATTTACTCTGATTCCATCTGTGAAATTGCGGTTTTTTTTTTTTAAAGTTTAACTATGAAATCAATTGGTTTGTAGCTCGGTTATATCTAAACGTACATCACCAATATTAACATAATGCCCGTAAACATGCTTTTTTTCATTTTTTTGACTTGATTTTTTTTTCTTTTTAGTTTTATCTACCACACGCCTATTCATAACTTTAATTTCTTGTTCGGCAACATTATTTCGTAGTCAAACCAATTGATTTCATAGTTAAACTTAAAAAAAAAAAAAAAAAAAAAAAAAACGCAATTTCACAGATGGAATCAGAGTAAATCGCAGATGGGGTTATTCCATCTACGATTTTACCCTACAATTTCAATATATATAGAGAGAAAAAAAATAAATAAACCACCTACGAATGTACAAGCAGCTAAAGCATAGTTGTGCTTTAGCTGCTTGTACATTCGCAGGTGGAAAGCCCATTTCACAGGTGGGACTATTCCATTTGCAAAATTCATGGTTATTTTTGCAACTTCGGTTTTTTTTGGTTATTTTTGTAATGTAATTTATATAAATGACTATTTTTGTCATTTTCTCAAAAAAAAAATTATTATATATATATATATATATATATATATATATATATATATATATATATATATATATATATATATATATATATATATATATATATATATATCCTCTATAATAAATGAAGGTTTTTTTTGCCACTTGTCAAATTCTCAAGAGTTTTGCCACATGTAATTTTGTGAGAATTTTAGAATTATTATTTTCCACTTGTCATTTTTTTAGAATTTCCATTTTTTAAAATAAAATTTCATATAAGGAAAGAGAATCATTCTATTAATTTGATAATAAAGTCTCATAAATACTCTAAATAAGATTTGATTTTCTTTTATAAATATTTTAAAAGATTACATTATGATATGTAAAATTATTATTTTATAAATTATTTAATATTTAAATATTGATATTATACCCGCTCTCACAACAAGTATATTATATAGACCAATACATCCATGAAAGAGAATTTATTATCTTAGAAATGTCCATCGATAGTTTGGTTTTGTATCATAAATCAGCACGTGAGGTAAAAGGTATTATAGAGTATGGACAGCTGAATTCTTTAAAACCAGTGGCTTTTGCCTCCTGTTTTTTTGTTGTTTCACTCTCTAGTCTGTGTGCTTGGCATCCCTATTTATCCCCTACTTCTGGTTTTTCCATTCTTCATCAATCACTTGTGCAACAAACACACCTTCGATTCAAACAAACACCTTCTTCGACTAAGTATTAAACATCTTACAAGATCATATAATTATGAGTTTCAGAAGCAGAGCATGGATGGTTGCCGGAACTGTCGGAGTGGTGGAAGCCCTCAAAGATCAAGGCTTTGCACGATGGAACACCACCATCAGGACCATCTACCACCACGCCAAGTCCAATCTCCGATCAATCGCCCAGGCCAAAACCTTGACTTCGCCGGCGGCAATGGCTTGTAACAGAGACATGGTAGAGAAGGCGAAACAATCAGAAGAATCATTGAGAAAAGTGATGTACTTGAGCTGTTGGGGTCCCAATTAATTATCCATTTGGTACATCATTAAGAAAGGTTATACGTGAGATTCTGGATCTAAATTCAAAGTGTCTGGAGATATTTCAAACCAACAAGTCGGTGGAATTGCACAATAAACAGCACCCAACCCACCACCATGAGATCGACGTACAAACTTGGGCTAAATTTGAGTCGATCTGTCCACATCGCCATTTGTTTGATGAGTTCGAGTTTGTATTAGTTAACGGTTTTATGTAATGATCAAAACGCTGATGGAAAGGTTGATATCTTAATTGAGAATATATTGTTGAGATGCTTTTTGAAGTAAACATTTACCCTCATATCCACAAGTACAAATGCACTAGTTTATCAATTATCATACCCGATAAATCTTTCATATTTATGATATCTCGGTATATAATACTCAATTCAATTTGCATATGAAAGAAACCCTCATGAGCTAGACCAATCCATTATCAGTTATCCATACTGGTTTAAAGAATCACAGGATCCCAACATGAAGAATAATCCATGAACAAATAGAAAAAACAGAAATTAATATTCGAAACAGATTTATTGAAGAAAAGGATATCAACCCACGTGTATTGAAAGAGACAGATGTAGAGATGTGTGTATTCTGTACCCTATAAAAAAATTACTAGGTATTCAACGTGGCCCCAATACATGAAATTAAGAAACCTGTTGGCTACTGAGTCACCCATGCATATTTTTATCATTCCAAGATGGCCAGATGAATGCACCTCTCATGGACGTGGAGTCATGTGCTCCCTCAAAACCACCTTATTTTAACCCTCAAACCATGTACACTCCCACTCTATAAATAGATAAGTCTTCCCTCATATCTTCATTTCATCAGAAAATCGCAACACTACAAGTCTACACCTCATAAGTCATAACTAGAATTCCTAGTTTCTCTCTTTACAAAATGACTTCTGTAAACCGTGTATGGATGGCCGCCGGCTTAGCTGTTGCAAATGGACATACAGATCAAGGCTACAAACTTAAATCCCTTCTCCTCAACTCCTTCCGACATGGCAAGAAGGCTTTCACCTCCGATCTCCGTCCACTTTCCGGCCTTCTACGATCAGACGTCAATGTCGGAGACAAGAAGACAACACAGTCCGATGAGTCTCTCCGGCAAGTGATGTACTTTAACTGCTGGGGCCAAAGCTGAAGATTGGTTTGTGTTGTGTGTTTGGGAGGCTTTCTCGACGGATGAGAATTAATCGATGATGCGAGTTAATTAAGTCCTGGTTTGAGATTTGGGGTTTTGGGAGTGAGCCGTAAAATGGATCATTTCCTGAGGAAGAAGGTTACAAGTTGTAAATATCATTGACTATTGTAACCATGACGATGTAAAAAATAATTTCAAGTAAATGTTGCTTTTCGGAACTTGATATTTGTTTGTCCTGTGCTTATTGGGTTTTATGATTGAACAAATTAAATCAAATTCTAGAAGTTCACATTGTAATTAAATTAAAGGAGATTAAAACAAAAAAAAATACAATGGTAAATATTTTTTTTTTTTGAGAAAAAATATAAAAATAGCCCAAATAGTTAAGTTTCTCCAATAATTATCTATAAATAATATCCAATTTCGCGATACCCTTTTAGAAAAAGAAAATTCATATTACAAATATTGTTCATTGCAAACTTCACTCTGCCTATTGTGAAATTGGTTTTTTGTATTTAAAAATGTTCATATTTTTACAAAAGCAGTGATTTCTTATAAGGAAAACAAGTTTTTGGAACTTTTTTGTTGTGATATTTAAAGCCTATTTTCACACAAAAAAAATTTATGTTTAAAGAATTTTAGAAAAATACGGTGTAAAATTAAGAAGGTTAAAAAATATATCTTATATTCTTATATCTGAGAGCAATTTACAAACCGTAATGTTTAAGTTGGCACGCCTTATATCTGAGAAAAATACAGTGTATGTCGTGGTCATTACTCATTACTATGGCTTGCAACACGAGTTTGTGACTGTTTTTGCATGTTGCCATGACTAACCGTTGACAAGTAAACGGTCAACATTTATTTATTTATTTTTAATCTTATTTTTATCTATAAATACAATATATTTTTTTTAAACGACAAACTAACTAACCTACTCTTAAATAACCATCTATGTCTTTACCGAGACTTGAACCTATGACCTCTCCTATGAGAGGATCACTCCTGATTTTTTACACCATTTTTTTTCTCTCTACATTTTATGAAATTCGCCACTTATCCAATTAAAAATTGGAGCAAAATCCAAACATTTTCCCATCAAACACAAACCCACAACCTAACATAACCTCTCCTCGCAGATCTGCCGGTTACAAAAATTATTTTAACCTGTTATCCTCCTAAACTTAACCACAAATCCCATATCAAGGAACATCTTTCAATCTCACCCCACCTCCAATCCAATTTCCTTCCTCACCCTATATTCAACAAAATCTTTTTGGGCAAAACCCAAATTTACAACAAAACATTTTTCCGACTTTCTCTTCGATGCCACAACCACAAATAACCACCCAATACTTCTAAACTATATTCCTCATTTATAACTAAATTAATCTTAATATACCATTTTTGATAGTTTATTTCTTGAAGAATGAAGTTATCGAGTTCGGTTTCGTTTTCTATTTCTTTTTCTAAAATTCTATCTTTAGAAGTTCCTATGCTAATAATTTCTTTTCCCTTTTCCATCTTACTAAGTCTGGTTTTGATTCCTGTAATTTCTTCTTTTAATATATTTATTTCGTATTTTAAATCATTAATAGTTGGCTCCTTGGTAGGTTAAGTATGAAATTTGTTTAATACTTCATCTAAAGAGTATGAAAATCTTTCTATTTTTTCATTTTCTTCTATTTTTTCATTTATATTTTCTCCTGATTTTTCATATTCAATAAGTCTTTTTAGAGCATTTCGTTTTTTCTGAGGTTCTTCTATTTGCTCAATTAGATCTAGAATGAATTTTTGTTCATTAGTTATTACATTTATGCTCAAACCATTCATATCTAGAATGCATTTGTAATAATCAATCTTATTACTACATTCTACACACTCAGAACTATTATCAGTGTTACTATCTGAACTTTCTGAGATGATATCAAGACTCTCACTATCTGGGTAATTTGTCGAGGATTCATCGTCACTGTTTTCTATTAGTGGGTTTTTGAAGGATTCATGTTTATTTATCATTTATCTTATATTTATGGTTCTAGTTCATATTTCTTATGTTTGTTTAACACTTTGATCATAAGTTTGGTACTTGAATGAGCAATTGATGGTTTATTTTTTTGGTTCAGCATTGAATTTACTTAGAACAAGAGCTTTATGATGGTGGAAATCATCTCTAGCTTATGAATCATAGCTCCTTTATGGATGTGTAAGTACTGACATCCTCTAGGAATTGGGGATTCCTTCATTCTTAAGGCTAATCAACTTCTTAGGTTCAATTGCTTCAATTGGATCTTTGATTTTGATTAAGAATGTGTGTTGTGGGCTTCCCAACCTCCATACTACCTATGAGAAATCTTGGCATGTCATGCTTTATGATTGCTATAACCCCCCCCCCCCCCCTTTTAGTTTAATTGTAGTTAGTTTATTTGCACTATTTCTAATAGAATGCATTAGTAATTGAATACAACCCTTTCCCCGATGATCGATACCCTTTTTACCATTATATTACGTTTCATTTGCAAACAAATGGTGTAATTTGTTTGGTGGATCCTTGACATCCCATCATCAACCTCAACACTGACACTGATGAGATTCCATATGACATCGAGGAGATCTCCCCACCACGACAACCGGCAGGACACGACAAAGCATAACACGCTACAAAACATGCGGAAGAACTTGAGATGAAAGAAAAAAAATATGGCAGAAATGAAAGCGAAGTTCGATGAGAACAATTTAATACAAAAAAAATTGAGTTGAAACATCATCACTTGGAGTTCCTTGAAAGGCAAGTGTGGTAGGAGAAAGAGCAACACGAGCAAGAACAAATGACGAATCAGTTTTGTAATGAGGGTTTGTAATGAGTGTTTGGCTCCCCGAGATCTGGAAGTGTTAAGAACAATGAAGGAGAAGATTATTACCAGTTATTTGGGAAATTTTGATTATGGTTATGTTAGATTTAATTTAAATATTTTGTTTTTTTTAGTTTTTAAATGTTTTGGTTTTTTAGTTTTTAAATATTATGTTTGTTTTTGTAGTTTTTAAATGTTATGATTTATTAAATATTATGTTTTATTTAAATATTATGTTTTATAAAAATATTTTTATAGTTGAAAAAATTAAAAACTAAAAGAAAGTAAATAAATGATGACATAAACGTTAGTATATTTTATAACATTTTATAATACGATGACTATTTCCTATAATGATATTGTAATATCATTGGTAATATATATGAGTTGACATAAAATGATATAATAACATGTATATGTCCATTGCTTTGAAACGTTCATTTGATATGATCAAAACACATTTCGCAACGAGCTTAAAAATGGATGGTTAGCGGAAGGATTTTCTAATTGTCCAACTAAGCTAAAAAAAATTTGCTAGTACCTTGTTCTATTATTATTATTATTATTATTATTATTATTATTATTATTATTATTAACACTATAAAATCAAATCTATATTCAATAAAATCTACAAAGTAACCAGAAATTAAAAAGTACCTCTGTCACATGATAGTTGTCAAATTCATCATTAAATGTTATCTTTAATTTATTAAATATGACAAGATAATGTTAAGAGTATAGTAAGATAATATCTCTTAATATAATAGTGTTTTTAAATTGAAATCACTTTAAGAGAATTGCATAAAAAACAACGATTTGATGCAACATAAATTCTTATCTATTAAATCATTAATCTGACAAAAAAAAAAATAAGTAAGTCCCTAAAAATGGTTATTGCCTAAATAATAGATTTTAAGCACCAAAAAGTTTAATGATATACATATAGAAAAATAGAAAATATGTATATAAAGACCAATATATACAGAAAAAGAATTTATTATGTTATGAAGAAAAGACTATCAATTGTTTAGTTTTATATCATCCATATCCGCAAGTGAAGGAGAGGGTATTATCGACATTCGACAACCGAAGCTTTTTAAAACCAGTGGCTTTCGCCGCCTGTTTTTTACGCCATAAAAAGTGGGAGGCTGTTTCATTGAACTGTCTGTGTGCTTCGCATCTCTATATATACCCTACTTCTGGTTTTTCCATTCATCATCAATCACTCATACTTCCTATTCAAACAAACACCTTCTTCGACTAAGTGTTCAACATCTTTACAAGATCATTTAATTATGAGTTTCAGAAGCAGAGCATGGATGGTGGCCGGAACTGTCGGAGTGGTGGAAGCCCTCAAAGATCAAGGCTTTGCACGATGGAACACCACCATCAGGGCAGTCCACCACCACGCCAAGTCCAATCTCCGATCAATCGCCCAGGCCAAAACCTTGACTTCGCCGGCGGCAATGGCTTGTAACAGAGACATGGTAGAGAAGGCGAAACAATCAGAAGAATCATTGAGAAAAGTGATGTACTTGAGCTGTTGGGGTACCAATTAATTATCCATTTGTTACATATATGGATACAAAGAAACGTTATACGTCGAGATTCTGGATATAGATTCAACAGAAATTTCAAACCAACAAATCGGCGAAGAGGTTAATTAGTCGGTGGAATTGCACATTAAAGAGCAGAGCAACCACAGTCCACCACTATGCGATGTCAAACTCCGGCTAAACTTGAGTTCACATCGCCATTTGTTGATTCGTTTGAGTTGGTATTAATTAACAGTTCTGTAACGATCGAAACTCTGATGGAAAGGTGGATACATTAATTGGAAATATATTGGTGAGATCATGAGATGCTTGTTGATGTACTACACATTTAATTAACCTCTTTTCCACAAGTACAATTACACGAGTTTATCAATTGGAGTATCATATACCCAATAAATTCTTTCATGTTTATAATATATCTATGATATGGGTACATACTCAACAGTCAATACGCATATGAAAGAAACAAATCAATTATCCATACTGTAATTAAGTAATCATAGGAACCCAACACTAAAAATAATCCATGAAATATTCTCGTATGATTGAAGAAATTAAATCAAATTCTAAAAATTAACATTGTAATTAAAAAAAAGGAGATTAAAACAAAAAAAAAAAAAAAAAAAAAAAAAATCAAATATTCTCGTTTGTTTTATTCGTACCATTTTGTTTTATTCGTAAACAGGACCGGCCCTAACATTTTAAGGGCCTGTGCGAATCACCAACTTTAGGCCCTAAACGTATTGCCATTATATCCAGAATATTGAACAAGTACTTTAATTTTAAAAAATCAAAATTCACTAAAGGAAAAATAACCAAGATACTAACAGCAAACAAAATAAACTTATATGGTCAGAACATAAAAAGGTCAACTGCAAAAAGAAAGCAAAAAAGCTTGAAGCTAATTTCTCTTAGAAATCAACAGCGTGAGCGTGCAAGTAAAATCTAGAGAGATATGTTGATATATTATCAAAATAAATTCAAAACATAGCAATTAGCACAAATGATCCATTCATTAAAGAATTACATTTTTTTTAACTAGACATCATCGGTAAATATTCTTAGCAAATAAAATTAAAATTAAAAAGAGCATATACCAAATAAGCAATTCGCAAAACCAATGAGGGGAAGAGTGTGCCGACTAGAGATATTGTTTCAATACCATTGTCGATGTAAACGACCAAAAGACATGGACCAAAGTCTGGAAATAGAAAGACATTTCTAGCAGACATTTTCTAAAAATAATAATCATTAGATTCTTTTATATGCAATTAAGGATCATTTACTTTTTTATATTTTAGATTGTATTTTTAAGTTTGTTTCTTGCAATGTTGTCAAGATCGGGATCCTACGTAGGATTATTTTTTGGTTTGTAAGATTGGGATCGGGATCCTAAGATCCCACAAAATAAAAAGTAATTTTAATTTATAATTTTAAAACATGAAAAATATTTTAAACATTTAATTTTTCGTGCAAAAGTTATAAAAACTTCAAAATATTAGTCATAAGTCACAACACAAAATGATAAACGGTAAACTAGTAAATGGAAAAAAAACATAAAGTGGTAAAAAAGTTAATTCATAAAAAAAAATCAGAGTGTAGGATCGGATCGGATCCCGATCTTACGATCTTATCTGCGATCCTACCCAAAATACGATCCATTTACGATCCGACTTGTTATTCGTACTTATGATCGTAGGATCGTACGACCCTACGATCATGATCGCAATTTGACAACCATAGTTTGTTGTGTTTAATATAGGAGGTTTTAAGTGTAAAAAATTATGTGAAAATTACAATAGACACAAATTAATTTACTGTTTTCTTGGTACTTATAAAATGATGTTTTGTAAAAATTAATCATATTCTTATGTTGAAGAGGATGACACCATTTTCGTTGGTTACACAAATAAACATTACGATTAATATTTTGTACTTCATAATTTTATGAGGAAAGAAGGTTTGAACTATAAGTTCTTTTATTAATACTAGCAACCCAATGCATCGTTTTTAATTACCCGATCAAACTAAAAGAACGGGGTAAGAGCCCTGATCCTTTTTTTAAATGGATCCACTTATGTGGATCGGACTTGGAGCTCCGATAAAAGAAATGGGTTTTTATTTTGACCGAGTCATAGGTCAACTAAGAATCAAACTTTCATTAAAATTAAACATAATTGGTCCCTCCCCCAGAAAAACCTAATAAATTAAGTCCTAAAACCCTAAAATTGTTTCAATTGAACATTATTAACCCCTATCTTTAGAATAATTCTCAGCATCAATCCCTGAAGGATGATTTTTGGTAAAATCAATCCCTAGAGTTTATTTATTTTGACAAAGACCACCATATATTTAATAATTAATGCCAAAATTACCCTTTGTTTTATTAGGTAATTTAAATATATTCGGTGGGTTCGTTTTAAGAGTAAGGAACGTCACATAATAACTTTCACGACAAGTTTCACACCACAAGCCTTGTTCAAGCAACGAATGTGAGTGCTTACGGCCCCCTTTTAATATTTTTATTATTTCAGGTGGTGGTGGTGGTGGTGGTGGTGGTGGGGGGGGGGGGGGGGGGGGGGGGGGTGAATACATGTGCCAATATATTTTGTTTAAACACACCAATTACCTTTTTATGGTAAAATACAATAAAGCTAGTTTATAAAAATATTATTATTTAACAATTTATCTTATTGTTACGAATAAACTAGTATCAATTTTTTGTATATGTATTATGGCTATTTTATCATCAAATAACCATTTCACACAACAAATACTATACGATACAAAATTATATGATTTTATGTGACATTGCATATTATAAAAAGTGTTATGAAACTCTGTAGTATTTCGATGATTCAAGTTATTATTAAACATGTTTATTTATATGTTTAAGTACATCACATTTATACATGTACATATGTTCATTAATTTGAAACATTCATTTTTATAAAAGCGAACACATTACACTTTTTACATATATGTCAAACATTTCGGGTTTTATAAACTCTATACAATGATATTCGTTATGCCTAATGAATTAATCACAATTAAGTTAGGGATGAGAGTTATTCACAAACTTTTTAGTTAAAGGGATTTTTAGTGAGACGCTACATTATTCATTAGCTGAGTCTAAACACTTAGCATACCCAAACTACTATAATCGTTAATCTTCGGAGCGAGATACATATGTATAGATGTATACGGGGTTGACATCCTCACATGCAGTTGCTAGCTACAAACCTCGATCGATCAATCGAAGCGGGTGATAGGAATCTACCATTGTTACTACAACGTCCAATGAAGCATTGTAGGGGGTACATTTAGTCAGGTAGCTCGGTTATAGGACTCACTAAAAACATTAACTAGAATATCTTGCTCTCTCTCTCTCTCTCTCTCTCTCTCTCATTACAATCATGCGCTTGGTTGCTTTCAAAACTTTTTTAAGTACGAAATTACTTATGGTACAATATAGTATGGTTTTCAAGTATATATTCAAAGATTCTTTACATATATAGTTTTTATGTATGGATTTACTTATACAAAGATACATTTTGGCTTTTAAAGACTCATTGCAAACACTGTTTTTAACTATCGTTATATATACAAAGATAATATTTTTTAGACTTATTAAAAGTATTATTGCGTTAGCAGAAAACCCGTGACACTCACCGACCTTGTGTTGAGCCTCAAAACTATATGTATTCTCAATAAATCACTAAATAGACATTCAAGACGGATTGGATTACAAGTGACCTAGTTTACTTGCTGTTGTATTATATGTGTATCAATTAAGGAAATTCATGTATTATTATTATTTGTAAAAACCTTGTATTCAAACATCATCATGGAATGTAAATACTATTTTGTTTATTGTTGTAATTGTGTTATATATTCAGTTTACATGTGATCCATGAACTTAGTCACACATCCCGACTTGTTTCACCGCCTCGGCCGAGGGTGAGACACACCACGTGCTAACACCCCGTAGATAATCACACAAGGAAAGACATTAATCTACATATCATCAGCTGAACAGAAGTCCATAAGTCAAAAGTCAACCCTTAAAATGAATAGTCAAAGTCAACAGCCAATGTTGATTCCAGTCGACCACCACAACCGTTGGATTTAGTGTCTAAGCCCATAACTATAATTAGTATGTACTTGACCCGAGAGTAGCATGGTCCATTTGGGTTGCATGGCACCGGAACAATTTGTAAGGATGGACTTATGAAGAGAGAATATTTATGATTTGTTAATATATTATAAGGTTTAAAATTTAATATGAAATCATATTATTTAATTAGTATTGATTAAGAATTAATTTGGAATTAATTTTGTGATCAAAAGAGACTAATTAAATATAAGGGGTTGATTTGGTAAATCATTCATTCTTATAAAGTGGGCTTATGATCCATAGTTCTTTATGCTGGGCTAAACCCATGTGGTGAACTTATAAACCTGTTTTTAATGTGGCAATGATCATGTTGATCCAATTTAAAAGATAATTGTCAAAGGTTCATGTTTTGTATTAGTTTAAATGGTTAGGCTAATTACATGAAATTTGTTTAATATGAATTGTCTTGTTACTATTAGTTTAATCTAGATCATGTACATTACTTGACATGCTTGTAAGTTTAATTGATGGTCTTAATGGCCTTTAATGTTCTCCATAACTTGTCCTCAAGTTATGGAAAATGAAAAGTCACTTCTTTAAAAGGTACTAAACTCATAGGTTATGGACTTGAAAAGTTTTGACAAGTTTCAAAACTTGCCCTCAAGTTTTGGAATTTGTAAAGTCACTTTAGAATACTTTAGTTCCAAACCCTAGAATTTTAAAAGTTTAAAATTCAACCCTTATACTTTATAGTATTATAAGTTAATAATTTATATATATATATATATATATATATATATATATATATATATATATATATATATATATATAAGATCAAGTCATTCTTACCGTTAGTAGACCTCATTCACGAAGCTGGTCTATAAGGGGGTATAAGGTTACTGCCTATAAAATGGAAATTTAATGGGTGTCCACTCTCACCCACCGCTTCCTTGACTGGTGGAGGGTCATTAGCCGAACGGGTAGGAAAGGACTATAATTCTCATTAAGTATAATGATAATAAAGTAACTAAATGTTGTATTAAATTCCCAATCTTAGATACTTTAGGAAAATGTGAAATTGATGCTAATCCATGAAAATTGCACTTTGCACCTTACCAAGTCGTTGATAGAGCGTGTGTGGTTAACCGGCACATTAACTTGGACTAGTAAGGGTGGAAAAGGGTGGCTCGATGTTTATCATAAGATCAATGGAGCGTGTGTGGTTAATCGGCACATTGATTGGGTGATAAATTCGAGAGTACCAAGCACATTTTGCATGGTTATTTACACCTTGTTTGTGATCATCGGTATCCCAGTCACAAACCTGAAGGGCATAATCGAGATTTAAACATGCCATTGAATTGTTCAATGAATCTCAAAGGATCTAGGAATTTCAATCCAATTAAAACTTAATAAGAATTTCGTTTTTCATGGTGGAAATTGGTAAATCGTCATTTACCTACCTTCAACTATTTTGCAAATTGGATTACGACATCTCTCTTCCAATTTGTAAAATACGGTGTTGGGTCTTAGCCTTAATTTTTCATTTGGGTGTTATATTAAGGACTCTTTATCTAATCTAAACTTTGTCTTTCTTTCTTTTCAGATGTCTTCAAACACTGCTTCTGGCTCAAACCATATTGGCTCCTTCTCTCTCATGAACCTTTGTGGGAGAGTCATCTTTGATGATTCCAACTTCAATGATTGGATTAGGGACATCAAGATGGTCACTTGCTATGAGGACAAGGAATATGTCCTAGACAAGAAGCTTAAGTAAATCGATGAGTCTTCTGCTACTCCTAAGGAGATCGCTGACTTTATGGCTCATGAGAAGGATGCCACCAAGGTGTCTTGTATCATGTTGGCCACCATGACAACTGAACTCCAAAAGTCCTGTGAGGACTTCTACCCTTTTGAGATGCACCAGGACCTGATAGAAAGATTCCATCAGAGTGCTCGTCAAGAGAGGTATGAAATCATTTCTTCCATGATAACAACCAGGATGAATGATGGTGAACCCATCACGGGCCACTTGTAGAAAATGCAAAGGTTTGTGGACCAGTTGCTAAAATTGAGTGTGAACTTCCCTGAGGAGCCGGCTATAGATATCATTCTACACTCCTTGCCTCCATGTTATTATCAGTTCCGAATGACCTATCATATGAACAAGGCTGAGGTCACACTTAGAAAACTTCAAGGGCTTTTGAGGACTACCGAAAGTGGTCTCAAAGGTAAATTGATGTGTTTGATTAAGTTCTATGTCAAACAAATCGGAAATCGGGAAACAAACTGTTGGACAATAAGTATGACGTTGTTCCATGTATTTGTCCAGCTGATATCTTGAGAACAAAGGATTATATGATCATTTATCTAAAATGGAGCGTCTCATTTCGACAGAGGCTTTAAAGAGCTACGATTGCTAGTTGGTGTTTTAAGTCGTACTTGTGGTTATAGTTATTAGACTTATCCAAGTGGGAGACTGTTGGATTTAGTGTCTAATCGCATAACTATAATTGGTATGTACTTGACCCGAAAGTAGCATGGTCCATTTGGGTTGCATGGCACCAGAACAATTTGTAAGGATGGACTTATGAGGAGAGGATATTATGATTTGTTAATATATTATAAGTTCTAATATATTAATATGAAATCATATTATTTAATTAGTATTGATCAAGAATTGATTTGGAATTAATTTTGTGATCAAAAGAGACTAATTAAATATAAGGGGTTGATTTGGTAAATCATTTATTCTTATAAAGTGGGCTTATGATCCATAGTTCTTTATGTTGGGCTAAACCCATGTGGTGACCCATGGATACTCCATGGAGGTTTTAACCCATGGAGCATGAGGGATATGGAAGGTCATTAGGGTTTACACGGTGTAACCCTAGTTTGCCACACTATATAAGAGACCCTAAGGCTACCAAATCGGCACCTAAGTGATACACAAGAGTGCTAGCCGATTTTGTGAGAGCAAGTAACCTACTCTCAAGTTCCTCCATTGTTGGTGGTGTTGTGTGAAGCATTTGAGGCATCACACTTGGGGTGCTAGGCTCTTAAAGGCTTAAGGTTTCAAGCTACAACAAAAGGTATGTCATTCAACTAGATTTTTGTATTGTATATACTCCATAGTATGCTAGTTAAGATGAAGCCTTGGAAATTTGAAAGTTTGCATGTATATTAGAGAAAACATAGATCCAAGGTATATAGGGTTGCATGTACACCATAGGAGTGTTCGAATGCTCAAACCCTTCAACAATGTTGTCTTCCATGGCTACATCATAGTTCGCATACATCCAAACAGTCAGGAAAATTCCCATCCACCACGACGTGGTGACCGAGGACCACGCCATGGTAGCCGAGGTTCCAACTACTTAATGCATTAAGCTGTTCCAATAGGTCCAAATCTCAGATATGATCCAATATGTGATAAAGTTTCTAACTTTGTCCATTAGGACCACCTAAAGGTCCAAAACCCAAATCCCTAAGTCCCAAAAGGCTTAACAATGCAAGTTCTTAACTAATGAGCACTTATTCCATAAGGTTTGAAGTTCATCCTTTCCAGAAGTGATTCTAACATCAAAACTAACCTAAAAGTTGGTGATTTATAGACATGTATGTCCAATGCATGTCTTGAATGCATATTAAGTCAAAATGAGTGTCTATGACCTAAATCTCATGCATGGATTTAAAACCTAACCAAACTCCAAATCCAAGACTAAAAATACACCAAATACCCTCAAGATTTATAAAGTTGCAAACTTTAAGATATCCCCCCCCCCCAAGTAAAAACAAGGAGTTTATGGTACAAAACTCAAGATCTAGCAACCTAGCATGATAAAAATCGAGTCTTGGACCCTTACAAGGGTCCAGAAGAGTGATAAGGTGAAGAGTGAAGACTTGCTTCCTTGATCCTTGCTTTTTTTTTCTTCCTTTGGCTTCAAGAAATACCAAAACTAGTTCAAATATGAAGGAAAGTGATTAGGTTCTCTTTAGGGTTTGAGGGGGTTGATGGAGGTTGAGGATGAGCAAACCCTAGCCTCATCATTCCATTAAATAGGGATAAAACCCTGAAAAATAGGGTTTTCAAGTCAGCTGTCCACCATGTCGTAGCCAAAACTGCCACACCATGGGGGATTAAATAAAAGTTGCGAACCTTCTCGCCTCACATGTCCTGACGATCCTTAAAATGATAACTTAAATATTAATAAAGTACCTTAAGATTTGGGTGCTACAACTCTCCCCCATTTGAATTAGACTTCGTCTTCGAAGTCTGCCACCTCAAACAACTCGAGGTAATGCTCTATCATCTCATCTTTTGGCTCCCATGTCTATTCTGAATCCTTTTGGTGCTGCCACTATACCTTCACGAGATCCACAACATTGTTTCACAGAGTCTTCATCCTTCTATTAAGGATCGCTACCGGTCGCTCTATATAATTCAGGCGATCATCCACCTGAATGTCATCCAATGGAACCATTGCGGAATCTTCAACCAAACACTTCAACAACTGAGAGACATGAAAAGTGCTATGAATCTGAGTGAGCCCCTTAGGAAAATCCAAACGATACGCAACCCTGACCATATGGGCCAACACCCTAAAAGGACCGATATATCTGGGGCCTAGCTTACTCCGCTTCTTGAATCAGATGATACCTTTCCAATGTGACACCTTCAAGAGCACCATGTCCCCAACCTGAAACTCCAAGTCCGACCGGTGTCTATCTGCATAGCTCTTCTATTGTATATGTGTTGTCTAAATTTTGCCATGGACCTGCTGAATCAACTTAGTTGTCCGAAGTACCACTTTCGTACTACCCATGAATCGCTGACCGAACTCTCCCTAACATATCGGGGTCCTACACTTTCTCCTATACAACATATTAAAAGGAGCTCAATCAATGTTGGCGTGATAACTATTGTTATACGAAAACTCCGCCATTGGAAGATATGTATCCAACTCACGCCAAAATCTAGTACACATGCTCGCAACATATCCTCCAATGTCTGGATAGTCTGCTCACTCTGACCATCAGTCTGTGAGTGAAAAGTCATGCTAAAATGCATACAAGTACCCAATTCCTCGTGGAATCTCTTCTAGAACCTAGAAGTAAACCGAACATCCCTATAAGAGACAACTGAAACTGGCACCCCATGACGTGCCATAACCTCCCGAATGTATATGTCTGCTAATTTTTCCGCAGAGATACTCTCCTGAATCGAGATAAAGTGTGCATTCTTCGTCAGTCGATCCACGATGACCCATATTGAATCCACTATGCGCACCATCCGAGGTAATTTTGTGAAAAAAACCATCATAATCTCTTCCCATTTCCAATCGGGAATACCCAGCATCTCCATCTTACCGTGGGGTCGCTGATGCTCGACCTTGACTTTCTTGCAAGTCAAGCACCTCGCCACATACCATGCCACATCCCGCTTCATGCATGACACCAATACTTAGGCTGGAGATTTCTTTACATTTTTTCGCTCTCGGATGAATAGAGAACATCCACTTGTATGCCTCATCCATCAATACATGATGTGCACCACCCTAGTATGGAACCTACACCCTCCAATGAAGGGTCAACAATCCCTGACTATCATACTCAAAGGAAGCCATCTTACCCACTACGCGATCACTCTTCTGGTGCTCTTCCTTCGTAGCCTCAACCTGAGCCTCTCGAATTGGCTCCAAATGTTGGGTAATCACAGTCATTCTCAAACATACATCCCTGATCAGGACAGAAACCGCCTTGCGGATGAGGTCATCGGTCACCACATTGGCCTTCCCTGGGTGACAAAGGATCTCACAATCATAATCATTTACCACGTCCAACCATCTACGCTGCCTCATGTTCCAATTCAGATGATCCATCAGATACCTCAAGCTCTTATGGTCTGTGTAAATGGTACAACAAACCCCACAGAGGTAATCTCGTTGGATCTTGAGGGAGAAAACCACAACCCCCAATTCCAAATCATGTGTAGGATAATTCGCCTCATGTGGCTTCAACTGCCTCGAAGCATAAGCGATCACATGACCCCACTGCATCAAAATTGCACCCAAACAAGTGATCGACACATCACAATATACCACAAAGTCCTCAATACCCTCCAACAGGTTTAGAATCGGCGCCTCACACAATCTCTATCTCAAGGTCTCAAAAGTGGCTTACTGCTCATGCCCCAACGAAATGTGACAGTCTTCTTCATCAACCGGGTCAAAGGAACCTCTATCATGGAGAAATCCTGAATGAATCTCTGATAGTATCCTTCCAATCCAAGGAAACTACGAATATCGGATGGAGACCTCAGAATCTCTCACCTCATCACCGCCTCGACCTTATCTGGATCGAACATAATACCGTTATGGTCGACAAGGTGTCCCAGAAACCGCACCTCATGCAATGAAAACTCACACTTGGAGAACTTCACGAACAACTTCTCCCTCCTCAAATTCTCCAATACCTCCCTCAAATGCTCCTCATGTTGTTCCTAAGTCTTGGAATAGACCAGGATATCATCAATAAATACAATCACTAACCGGAACATCATGGGCTTGCATCTGCGATTCATGAGGTTCATGAATGCGGCTGGAGCATTGGTGAGCCCCAAGGACATCACCACGAACTCGTAATGACCATAACGAGTCCGGAACACTGTTTTTTTCATATCCTCCTCTTTAACCCTCATCTGGTGATAACCCGAAAGTAGATCAATCTTGGAAAACCAAGATGCGCCCTGAAGCTGATCAAATAAATCGTCGATCCTCTAGAGCAGGTAACAATTCTTCACTGTTAGCTTATTTCGAATTCAGGTAGTCGATACACATATGATGCGACCCATCCTTCTTCTTCACAAATAATATTGGCGCTCCCCATAGTGAACTAATTGGCCGAATAAATCCCTTGTCTAACAACTCTTGCAGGTGTGTAGATAACTCCTGCTTCTATGGAGGTGCTAACCGATAAGGTGCTTCGCTATCGGAGTCGCACTTGGAACCAAGTCAATCCAAAACTCCACCTACCTCTCCGGAGGCACTCCGGGCAATTCCTCTGGGAACACATCTAGGTATTCTCTAACAATCAGTATGCCATCCACAGTTACCTTATCCTTTTCCCGAGTATCCATCACATATGCCACAAACCTAAAACATCCCTGCTAGACATAATGTCTGGCCCTAACTACTGAATAGAGAGTCGACCTATGTTGAGCACCCTCACCATAGATCACCAACTATCCCCTACTTGGGGCTTGAACACGTACCGACTGAAGCCCACAATCAATCATCGCTCCATTGGGACTCAACCAATCCATCCCCACAACGACCTTGCTCTCTTGTAGGGGAATAGGAACCAAATCAATTAGATACTGCTCACTAAATAACTCCAAAGTGCATCCTTGGTGATAGGGATGTTATTCGCGTCGGAACCGAACCGAACCGACCCGAACCCGAATAAACCGAAAACCGAATAAGGGTAACTGTATGAACCGAAAACCGAACCAAATAAGCAATACGGGTTCGGTTCGGTTCGTGTATTATTTGGTTCGGTTCGGTTCCGACCCGAATAACCCAAATAACATGTAGAAGATGATTAAGGAGCCAAATAACCCGAATAAACCAAATAACATTTAAAAATAACATTTACAATATGATTACAAATATTTTATTTTGTATGACTTGAATGGAGTTTGATCATAGTAGAAACTAGAAAACAACGATGATGAGACGATTATTTTTTCCAGATGCAAGGGCCGACTTTTTTTTTTTCTTATTGTGAATGGGCTTTGAAGTTTGAACTTTGAACCGGTGATGATCGATCAATGAGTCCAGGTTATCGTAAGTCGCAAGGGAAGTAGCCGCAACTTTCGATCAAAGAGTAATGTCGCAAGGATGAGAAAAACCTCAATCGATCAAAGAGTAATGTCGTCGACTCATCGATTTGGTGTAATACGGATGATCGAATTCGATTGCGTTGATTTTTTTGGTGTATTACGTGGGTTTTGTTGGGTAACGATCGATAGAAAAGAAGATCGAATAAGCAATCGTCTTAGGAAAAAAATGTGACTTTTCATATTCGGTTCGGTCCTTTTGGACCGAATAAGCCCTTATTCGGGTAACCCGAACCGAATAACCCGAAAACCGAATAAGTCTTACATAGATACCCGAAAACCGAATTGAAATGCTTATTCGGGTCTAATTCGGTTCGGTTCGGTTCGGGTTTTCAGGCCAAATTCTCATCCCTACTCGGTGAACCCTTGATACTCGTATCGGGCGATCATCAGCAATCTCAACCTCTCTGGATAATCCAACTATTCTGAACAATGTCAAACCTTTTGCTAAACGCAAGAGATAGAAAATATTTCAGGTAGCCCCCAAATAAAAAAAAACCAACATAGGAATACCATTCACAAGGAATGACCCCGTGGCCACATTAGGTGTTGTACGAGCCTACTCGGCTATCAACTGAAATTCCTTGCTCTGAACAACTGGCGCCTCCACCTTGCCCTGGCAACGATCAGTGATCCTCAAAGTTGCCGAAACAAGTGCTGCTACTGGTCCCATTGTTGCTAAACTCGAAAAGTTGGCATTCTTATGGCCCCTATGATTGCAATGAAAGCAAGACAGATCAGATACCTGCGTGACGGTAATAGCAGTACAATTTATGCCATAGTACCCCATCATGCCACACTTATAGCAGCCCAAACCATCTGCCCTGCAGACTCTGTCATCTGCCTTGTCGCACTTGCCATAGTGGCCCAAACCATGTTGGCCCTTTGATCTAGAATCGAAAACCTTTGGTTTCTTTGCTGAAACCCTAGTCGTCTGCCCATGCTCTTCCTTCCTCTTCCCTATGTGCTCCAAATTAGTTTCTCGTTCCCGGGCCCAAGATATCATTTTATCCAGTGTCGGGCAGGCGCAAAAACTAACAAACTCCCAAATATCTGATCTCAACATGTCATGATACCGAGTCTTTCGCGTCTGCAGTATACTGGGTACCAATAAAGCTCTCTCTCGGAACTTGGCGGTAATCTATACCACAGTCTCAGTCGTCTATCGCATATCCACAAACTCCCTTTCCAGTTGTTGCACCTAAACAATCAGTACACACAGGAAGAGGTTCACACTTTCGAAGTTTCTTGAATTTATCACGACCTTCATTATCTTGGGTATAGATCATGTACTTTCAATAGTACATGCCCATACTACCTTCCACACCTATTTATCCTCTCCCCAAGGACCGTCACGAATCCTCTAAGTCACTTCCTTTCTATCTATTACTCATCCCATATCATAGAGCGTCCTAAGACAAACTCCAGGAAATCCTTAGGGTCCTCACCACTCTCTGCTATCAATTACATAAGGAACTCCCTCTAATACCTACTAACTATCACATGAATACAATTACATGCTATCGGTACTAGATAATTCTTCGAGTGAAAGGTCTCACACTACAATGGTTAGACTCAGACAAGAGTTGCACAATAGAGTTAAACCTAACCCTATAAAATTATCTAATGTCAAAAATATGTAACCCAACACATTCGTCCATTAGTTAGATGATATTACAGAGAATTCCTAAAAGAACAAAGCACGCGACATTCAAGCATCAAGCAATTCGAATCAAAACATAACCTAAACATGCCATCCTATTAGATAACTAATCTATACCAGCATGCAGATCTTTAAGCTCATACAATAGGCACATAAAGGCATCTCCCCTAGCATTCTATCATGCAATCCTAAGCAGATCCTTAGCCCTAATCTACCATGCAATTCTCAAATCATAGCGTAAAACATATAACGTGTACGGGTATTTTAGGAAGAGTTATTTGAGCTTGGCTGATTACACATATCACACCCCTTTCTTTTATTAGAAATCCCTTAAGAAAATGTTTCTTTTTATGAAAAATCTACAAAATCCTCATTTTGAGTTCAGACACACCCGAGAGTATGCCTGAATCCCTGAAACCAAGGCTTTGATATCAACTTGTAACGTCCTAAATTTCAGATAAAGATTTGATTTTGAATTCATTCCAAAACATCCAATAACCATGTTAAAACAACCAAGTATGTATCACAGTGAAATAATATCATAGTACAAAATCACAAAATCGCATAATGCGGAAAACATAGGCGGATGTGGTGCGATCAAGTCGGGCCCTTCCCTTTCGAGCAGGATGTACCTAAAACATAAACTGAAAAACCGTAAGCACAAAGCTTAGTGAGCTCCCCCAAAATATCCCATACCATACATACATAACAGTCAAAACATAACTGGGTCAATTTTCACCCCATTCAGTCTCTTTCAATCGGTACTGGATATATTTCACCCCTTCAGTCTCTTTCTACCGGTACTGGGTCTATTTCACCCCTACAACTAACATACAATCATAACAGCAAGAGTCACAAAGACAACAAGCACATACAAGCATAACATGACATTGTCACAAAGACAACTATCATCATCTAAATGTAATTCAGTGGGCAAGCATTGGTGCCTTCGACCCACGAGTAAAGTGAAGGAAGATCACCTCGCAAAGCAGCTCAAAAGTCAACATGCTCTCAAAATCCTGCAACAGGTGCTAACGCCACCTAGATAATCACACAAGGAAAAACCTTAATCTACCTATCATTAGCTAAACAGAAGTACATAAGTTAAAAGTCAACCCTCACGGTAAATGGTCAAAGTCAACCCTCACGGTTAATGGTCAAAGTCAACAACCAATGTTGACTCCAGCCGACCGCCACGACGTGGTCTTCCCTAGCCACGTTGTGGTTTGCATACAACCAAACAGTCGGGAAAGTTTCCATCCGCCAAGCTGTGGTGACTGAGGACCACGTCGTGGTAGCCGAGGTTCCAACAACTTAATGCATTAAGCTGTTTTCTTCGATTCCAAGAGCTCCAAAGCTCAGATCTGATCCAAAATGTGATAAAGTTTCTAACTTTGTCTATTAGGACCACCTAAGGGTCCAAAACCCAAATCCACAAGTGCCAAAAGGCTTACCAATGCAAGTTCTTAACCAATGAACACTTATTCCATAAGGTTCGAAGTCCATCCTTTCCAGAAGTGATTTTAGTACCAAAACTAACCTAAAAGTGGGTGCTTTATATACCTCAATGTCCAATGCATGTCTTGAACCCATATTAGGTCAAAATGAGTGTTTATGACCTAAATCTCATGCATGGATTGAAAACCCAACCAAACTCTAGATCCTAGGCTCAAAATACACCAAATGCACCAGAGATTCATAAAGTTCAAAACTTTAAGATATCTCACCATCCGAACAAGCAAAAACAAGAAGTTTATGGGACAAAACTCAAGATCTAGCAACTTAGCATGATAAAAGTTAAGTATTGACACTTACAGGTGTCTAGAAGAGTGCTAAGGTAAAGAGTGACGACTTGCTTGCTTAATCCTTGCTTTCTTCTTCTTCCTTTAGCTTTAAGAAACACCAAAATTAGCTCAAAATAAAGGAAAGTGATTATGGTTCTCTTTAGGGTTTGAGTGGGTTGATGGAGGCTGATGATGAGCAAACCCTAACCTCATCATTTCTTTAAATAGGGAGCAAACCATGAAAAATAGGATTTTCAAGTAAGTTGTCCACCACGATGTGGCCAAAACTGTCACGTTGTGGTGGCATAAATAAAAGTCGCGAACCTTCTCGCCTTGCCACGTCATGGTGGTGCCTCCACCATGTCGTGTCGATCCTCAAAATGATAACTTAAATACGAATAAAGTACCTTAAGATCCGGATGTTCAAAGCCTATTTTCACATTAAAAAAAAGTTGTATTTTGCTAAAAAGAAAATTTTATGTCAAGTGTCAAAATCACAATGCTAAAAATAAAGTTTTATGTTCAAGTGTTTAAATCCCATTTCGTAGTGCATGCCTATCAAAAGGGGTAGTTATTGTATCAAAAGGGGCGGTTATTGGAAGTTTTTTTTTTTTTTTTTTTTTTTTTTTTTTTTTTTTTTTTTTTTTAACTTTTTAAATAAAACGTTAGACATATGACTATATTTGTTTTTTATTTAATTATTATTATTAGCATTCTAAATCAAATCATAATCCATACAAATTCACAAACTAAAACCCTAAAATTAAAACATACATGTATCACAAGATAGTTGCCAAATTCACCCATAAAATGTTTAATGTCCATATACTATAGTACGTCGTCGCTAAACTTGAAACTTGAAATCTAATAAAAACAATTTTGTATTCACGAGTCATTGTTCACTTGTACACTATCAACTACCGGTCAATTCTGCTTTGTCTCGTCTTTTTTAAGTTTTTGTTGATAATAACAAATGACCTTTTTCAACCATTTTAAAATACTTATAAAAATATCGGAATATAAAAGCTAGTTTTATTATAGTGGATAAAGATATACTTTTTAAAGACATGTAGTTTGTAGATAAAAAGTGGACATCTTTAATTCTAGTTTTATCCATCTAACCTATTAGACTTGGAAAAAGTAACATTTATTTTCTTTTGTTGGAAGTTA
The DNA here is from genome assembly GCF_002870075.4 of Lactuca sativa. Lineage (NCBI taxonomy): Eukaryota > Viridiplantae > Streptophyta > Magnoliopsida > Asterales > Asteraceae > Lactuca > Lactuca sativa. Next base: position 55,065,879 of record NC_056625.2, read on the forward strand.
ATGTGTGATTTGCGGCCTGAGGATGGTGTCGCTGAAGTCAAGCAGATGAGGTCACTTGGAAGTTAGTTTTAAGTATGAATATTGATCAAGTGTATTGAGAGTTTGATTAATATTTGTGTATTGGTTCTTAAGAATGTTGAAGAGGCTCCAAACCCTTAACATGTATGATAATATGTTGTTGTTAGTGCTACCTTTTGAAAGTGTTGTATTTAAATGTGTCATATTAGAGCTGTAAACAAAAGTAAATCTGTAAAAATAATAAAATTAAAAAAATAATTTTTAGACGAATTTATAAAAGAAAGTTTGGACTATATGCACAAAAAATTTAAAATATGGATCAAATTTCTAACAAAATTTAAAACTTAAATTATAAATTTAAAATAACATGTATAAATAAAAGAATACAAGTTTATTATCTTTTTGTATTTTTTTTAGTTTGTTGGCATTTGAAGACGGTATGAATAGTCTATTTTAAGAGATTGTGTCATAAATTACAAAATAAAACACCCAATTGCCAAACAAAATACCAAAAAAGAGCCTCTTCCGGTGATAAACAATGACTCCGCAGAAGGGCTTTTGTGGACTCACATTTTGAGTTCCCAGAAGGGCTTTTGCAGACTCACATTTAGTACATCGAACTCTTGCTACCTGTCGAATATAAGGATTTTTTTTTTTTTTTTTTTTTTTTTTTTGTAATTTTACATGAGTCCGCAACACGAAACCTTAGTCCGCAGTACCCTCTTGGCAAACTGATGATACATCTACAAAGTTATCATCATAAATTTTGATATTTTGTTTTTGTCTTTGAAATGTATAAATTTGTAGAATTTGTTTGGAATTTATGTGGTAATTTCTGTTGTAATTTTTTTATTTACAAATAAGACAGATATAACTGTAAAAATACAGGTATACCTTGTCAAGACATGATACCTTTGTTGGATTTGGTTATGTATGTAATTGATAGCTTATTTTATTTCCTTATTTATAATAGTTTGTTTTAGATTTTTAGATCTTTTTATCATTAATGCATTGTAATTTATTTATTTTTCTTTAGTATGGATCATATCAGGTGCTTGTTATGTTGCATGAGATATTTTGTAGGTTTTTCGGTGCTTGTTGCGGTTGCGAGTTGATTGGAGACGGGCTTAGTGGGGTCCCAAGACATTATTGGGCTTGGCGGAATCAAAGAGGAAGAATTGGGCTTTGAAAGTTATTGGCTTGGATTATTTGGGCTTGTGAAGATGGATCATAAAATTCTAATTTTGGGCTTGGAGTATCCATTTGGTGGCTAAATGATGATTGGTGCATTTCAAATTACATGGACAAGGGGGGACCAAAGGAATCTTTGGCAGTGGAAGGGTGGAGTGGTGGAATGAAGGACCAATAGCATTACAACAACATTTGCGCGAATGGAATTTTCGTCGCGCGGGTACCCGCGCAACTGCCCAGTTTGGGCATTTTGGTCATTTGGCACACCATAACCTTTGGGGATCAGATCTAGAAGCTTATTCACGATTTTCCACCATTGGAGACCTGCAAGAGGCGATTTTGGGAGCTAGAAATCATTTTCCTTTCATCTTTCCAAATCTTAGGTAGTTTCTTTATGCAATTAGAATCATGAGTCATCTTCAAAATTTAGTTTTAATTTTTTGATGTTTTGGAATTGAATCAGGTTATTAGGGACCTTGGCGTGGGCTCACTTGCAGCAAGACAAGTATAAATCTGGACAACTATGGTTGTTTCTTTTTTACTTAGCTAAATTTATATAAAGTTCAACGTTTTAATTACATGTGATTCACATGTAAAACACATGTAATTCACATATGAATTACATGTGATTCACATATGAATTACATTCGATTCACATGTAAATCACATATAATTTACATATGAATTGCATGTGATTCATATGTAAATCACATATGAATTACATGTAATTCATATGTAATTCACATATAAATTACATTCGATTCACATGTAAATCATATATAATTCACATATAAATTACATGTGATTCATATTTAAATGACATCGGAATTACATGCGATTCACATGTAAATCACATATGAATTACATGCGATTCACATGTAAATCACATATGAATTACATGCGATTCATGTGTAAATCACATATGAATTACATGTGATTCACATGTAACTCACATATAAATTACATGTGATTCACATGTAAATCATATGTGATTCACATGTGAATCACATTTGATTCATATGTAATTCATATGTGATTCATATATAAATCACATGTGATTTACATATAATGTCATATGTAAATGTGATTCATATGTGAATTGCATGTGATTCATATGTTAATCACATGAAAATCACGTATGTATTTTTGTGAGTGCTTTCGCATCAATAATTTTATTTTTTTTTAATTTTCTTGTAGATTTGAAAGAAATTGTGGTGATTATTAAAGAAGTGAAAATGATAAATTGAAGAAAATAAGGAAATATTAACACGAAGACATGAAAACGCTTTGAAATTTGTAGCATTTTTTATTTTTTATCGAATAAAATATTTGTACTATTATGTTTATAGATTAGTTAATAAATATGAGAATTATTGTGATTTACTTACGAATATTATAGTATAAGAAATATACATATGTACCTGAAAATTGGCTTTTTTTTTTAAAAAAAATGCAGTTTTTTTAAAACAAAATTGCAATTTTTTTTTAAATACAGTTTTTTTTATTTAAGAATGCAGTTTTTTTTTTAAAAATTGCATTTTTTTTTTTAAAAAAAATTAGTTTTTTTTATAAAAAAATTTAGGTTTTTTAAAAAAATTGCTGTTTTTTAAAAAAATATTTTTTCAATTTTTTTTTCAAAAGTTCATGTTTTCTATAAAAAATTAAAAAATCTGCATTTTAAAAAAACAAAAAAAAAAATACTATTTTAAAAAAAATATGAATATTTGATTTATGATGTAAATTTTTAGATATTTATATTAATATGTTAAATAACACCAAAAAATTAAACATTAAATGAGATTTGTAAGATGACGATCATGTCCTTAATTAATTACTTTTGATCCAACGTTCCACTATTAGTTCCCGGGTTCTCGGGAAACTATAAGTTGTTAACCAATCTCAACTATATATATATATATATATATATATATATATATATATATATATATATATATATATATATATATATATATATATATATATATATGGAAAAGTGAATATACCCTTAAGGGTATATAAGCTTAGCTACCCAAACTCATTATAATACGTCATTTTGTTTAATATATTCATTATAATGTTCTTAAACTTCAACCATTGAATTGATTTATTTTCAAAATTTTCGAAATTTCATTATTATCTTCCTTTTACATCATATCTTTTTGCCGAACACCTACTAGGCTATATATATTATAGTTGAAAATGAAAATTATGTAAGAGGAATATAAATGTGAAATTGATAAAAATCTTGGAAGTAAATCAACTTAGAAGTTGAATTATAAGAACATTGGACAGTTACAATGTATATATATTATACAAAACAATGTAGTATAGTGAGTTTGGATACCTAAGCTTATATACCCTTAAGGGTATATTCACTTTTCCCATATATATATATATATATATATATATATATATATATATATATATATATATATATATATATATATATATATATATATATATATAGAGAGAGAGAGAGAGAGAGAGAGAGAGAGAGAGAGAGAGAGGTTTTGGTCAAATGTTTTTTTATGAAAACTAGGAGATATTTGGTAGCCTTTTAATTTTTCAGTTAAAAGGTAAATTTTTAATTTTTCAATTAAGAGGCCTTTTAATTATTTAGTAGTCTCCTAATTTCAAGAGAAAGAAGTTATACATGAATTAAAAAAAAAAGTTTACAGCAAATATTTTTTCACTTGTCTTCTGTTTCATACAGTGTTATTTTTCCTTTAATTGTGCCTTTTAAAATTTAAAATATTAAAATTTGAGACGCTAAAAAAGTATAACTAACTTGGTTTAAGTAAAAGTTTTAACCCATCTATTTTTGGTCAATCGTAGGCCGAATGACTTAATGTTTTATTTAATGGTACGTAATAGGCAAATTTTGTAGAGGCAAATGTGTTACATTTACAAGGTAGTATTTGCATTTTTATAAAATTTAAGATATGCATTAGAAAAATATATTTAAAAATATTAATGGTACGTAAACATCATGTTAAACTCTGGTTTTTAACCTACAAAAAATAAATAAAACAATAGTTTGGGTTCCAAATAAATTCAACCTACAAAAATAAATTTTAAAAAAATATTAATGGAATTCCTTATTAAGATTATTCAGTTAATCCAAATAAACAGAAAACTAAGCAAACTAAAACATAATAAAATTATTTTAATTAGATTAAATAGATCCAATTAAAAACAAGATAATCCAAACGAATAACCTAAATCTTATCTACTTGGGATAAATTATTCGGGTTTGGTTATTTATGACACCCCCCAATAGTGTAAATTACAATAACTGACCTATCCGAATCAGATATTATATTTTGTCAGATATTTAGTAGAAAGTTCTTTCGAATGTAGTCCACTATGCCCTTAAGGTCAAGGAAATCGAAGAAAAGGCTAAAGGCGCATTATCTTTTATAGTTACGTGGCCCCGGTTTATGAAAATGAAACTCAAGAACCATGTTGGCTACTTGTTACTTAATTGCCATCGGTCATGACTCATTCCTCACCCATGCATATCCATCATTTCAAAATGGCACCTCATGGGCTCCTTCAATACCACCTTACTTTTACACCAAAAACCACCTTCATTTTCTGGTTTTGGTTACTCTATAAATATCCCTTCACTCATCTCTTCATTTCATTAAGAAAAAATCCCAACACTACAAATCTAAAACATAACACATACATAACCAGAACTCCTAGTTTCTCACTCACAAAATCAAAATGATTTCTCTAAATCGTATTTGGATGGCCACCGGTGTAGTTATTGTGAATGGACATAAATCCCTCCTCCTCAACTCCTTCCGCCATGGCAAGAAGGCTTTCACCTCCGATCTCCGTCCACTTTCCGGCCTTCTAATATTAGATGTCAGTGTCGGAGACAAGAAGAGAACACAGTCCAATGAGTCTCTCCGGCAAGTCATGTACTTTAACTGCTGGGGCCAAAGCTGAAGATTGGTTTAATTGTGTTGTGTGTTTGGGAGGCTTCAATTCTCGACGGATGAGCAATCGATGATGCGAGTTAAGTTAAGTCATGGTTTGGGGATTTGGGAGTGAGTCGTAAAATGGATTATTTCCTTTTCCTGAGGAAGAAGGTTTTAATTTGTAAATATCACTGGCTCATATAGTATTAACCAATACAATGCATATATAACAATCTAAAGTAAATGTTACTTTTCTTTTGGAACTTGATATTGTTTGTCTTGAGCTGAGCTTGTTGATTTTTATGATCCGGGCAAATTCAATCAAATTCTAAAATTTCACATTGTAATTAATGATTAGAAAAAAGGAGATTAAGAAAACCATGAAGTTATTAATTTCTTCTAAAAACGAAAAATAATATCCCAAACTATTAGTAAATTTTCTCCAAAAGTTTTCTATATATCCATCAATTTTGTAAGGTCAACAGTAAAATGGATCTGGGATTTGCAAAATTAAACTCTTGAAAAAAAACATGTAAAGAAAATCATTCTATTACTCAACGTAAAGCAAAATTGTTCACGATCCTAGGAAAATTTCTTACAAAAAACAACTTTTTGTGATATTTTCACACCAAAAGATAGTTTACATTGCTATAATGGAATTCGTAAAAAGGAAGTCATATGTTCATAAATATTTAAAAAAGATCTAATATAAAAATGAGGGGAAAATATCTAATGTAAAAATATCCTACACTATTAAACTTTTCCAACAATTTTCTATATAATCATCAATTTCACAAGGTGGACATGATGTGTGCATATCAAAATTATCAAGATGTCTCGTAAAAAATATAAATTAAAGAAAATCATTATGAAAATTAAAGTTCAATGTGAAATTCACTCAACGTACGTAATGCAAGATTTTAAATAAAATGGAAAAAGAGACTTACATTCGTAAAAAGGAAGTCTTATGTTAAATTTAAAAAATATATATATGTCTTATAAAAATGAGTGGAAAAAATATCTTATGTGTTTGAAAAATATCTAATATAAAATATCCTAAACTACTAAATTTTTTCCAAAAGATGTCTATATAACCATCAATTCTATAGGATTAGGATTAACAGTAACGGGTAAGGAGTAATGAGGAGAGTGTTTGAAGCAAATGATCAACAAAAACATAATTTTATAAAATAACAACGACTTCCATAGAGACGAGCTCTATGGAAGTCCTTATGCTCTGAGGAACAAGAAAACTTTCTGAGGACATGAGTGACGGGGAAAAAGACCAAAAAAATTATAAAATTTTAATTCCGCAGTGGGTGCATCGTTCCACAGAAATGCCCTCTGCAGATCTGTTCTTTAGAGTAGTACCTTTGAGGAATTGTTCTTCGCTAAAACATGACGTATTTCTTCACTAAATTCTAAGTCTATTTCTTAAAACATAGTTTTATAGTTTAATTTGTTATTTTGAATTAATGATATGTGCTAAATATTGATCTTATTAGATTTATAAGAAAACAAATACCAAAATCGTTATTAGGCTATGTTTTAGCGAAGAACAATTCCTCAGAGAAACTCCTCTAAAACAGATCCATAGATGACATCTCAGTGGAATGATGCGCCCTTTGTGAAATTAAAATTTTATAATTTTTTTTGTCTTTTTCCCCCGTCATGTCATTTCCTCAGAGAATTTTCTAGTTCATCAGAGCCCCTCTCTGCGGAAGTCATCATTTTATAAAATGGTGTTTTTCATGGTCATTTGGTTCAAACACTCTTCTCTATTTGGTTATTTGATGAATTTTCTCTATAAACATTACAAAATTAAAACAATGTCTAAAAAAATATAAAATAATGTCATTGTGAAAGTTAATGTTCAAATTTAAATTCAATAAGTGTAAGGGAGTTAGGAGTGATTCCTCCCAACTCATTCAAACCATTCCAAACTATTAAACATTTTCCAAAAAAAATTCTATATAACTATAAATTTCGCAAGATCAAGAGTAAAACTGATAAGTGCATTGCAAAACTAAACAATGTTTCGAAAAAAATTATAAAGAAAATCATTATGAAATTTTTTTGTTCGGTGTAAAATTCACTCAACGTAATGCGTTATTGTTAATAATTCTACAAAAATTTCTTATAAAATTTAACTTTTGTGATATTTCCACTCCAAGAACAAAGAGTTTACATTGCTAAACTTGAATAAGAGAGTTTCACATTCCTAAAAAGGAAGTCTTGTTGAAAATGAAATTTAAAAGAATATAATAGTTTTTATGGTATTTTTACTCCAAAAAAAATCTAATGTAAAAAATGAATAAAAAAATTGTCTTATATATAGAAGCTAAACAAAATGGTTAAAATATTATTATTATTATTATTATTATTATTATTATTATTATTATTATTATTATTATTGTTATTGTTATTATTATTATTATTATTATTATTATTATTATTATTATTATAAAGTTTTATATAAATATAGAGTGAATTTTATATGGTTTAAATGGTCCCTATTGTTTTTTTTTTCGCACTTGAGAGGAACCAAGTTTTACTTTACCGGCTAAATTGGTTCAGTTACCTGTTTTAACAGGTAAACCATACACGTAATAAGAATAGTCGGCAAGTGAGTTGAGTCTGAGTTAACTCATGTACATGTCATTAAGTTGTGACCGGTTCCTTGCTTGGGACCTAAGGGTCACTGTGGACCCATCAGTCCATAAAAGCAGTGGCTTATTCGATGAAACCCTAAATCTTCAATACCCTTTTCCACTAAAGGTTACCGATAATCCGACATAACCTCGATACTTCGCATTCACGTGAGTCACGATGGCGACCCCACCACCACTTTCGCCGGAGTCAATATCTATAAATTCACGAGACCGTCTCAACTTCGGCGATTTGCATACGATTTATTGTGATTGTGGAGCAGAAATTGCAGAGCAGAAAATGGAAGTCGCCCGTTCAAAGAAGAAATGGGTCAAGATTTGGTGTTAAGCAGGGTTCAGTCACTCGCATTACATCGTCGGATTGAGCGCACGGAGAAAAAGGTGACTTTGTTGACTGTATTGGTGATTAGACTTGTGATTGTGACTTTTGGTTTTATGGTGGAGAAGTTTCTTCGTATCGTGAACCCCTGATTTGTTGGTGTTTATGTTGGTGGTTTGTAGTGTTTGTGTTGATTAGGTATGTATGTGTCTTCTTTTAGTAGTATAATGTTGTGTATTAGGGTTTATGTGTTTGTTTTGGCGAAGGTGATTGAAGACCTGTCTAAGCACAAACAATTTTGTATAAAGTAAACTTTGTAACCGGGTTTATTTAATGGAAAAATAGTAGTTAATGAGTTATAGTTAATTAGTGTGAAAGAGGGTAATTTCGTCCTTTCACAATTTACCCTTACATATACTCATGTTTCAGACACATATGTGGGCTTAATAAGCTTTCTTTTGCTCTCATATTCTTCTTACCGTTCAAGTGACCTAACTGAAATGAAGGGTTCGATGAAATCAGTTCAATGCTCGTGTGGATGTGAAGCAATATTACGAACGTCAACTACTAAATACAACCCTGACCGACTCTTTTATGCTTTCCCTAAAAAGGTAAATGTAAATTGCATGTTAACTGTTGACCTAGATTTTGATAATTTGTTTCTGGGTTTGGTAACTTAATCTATAACAAATAATAACTTCCATTGTAGGGGCCTCGTGATGGCTTCATATGTTGGGCAGATGAAGTGGAGAGTACTAACACGACTGCTGACACAACTTTGGTTACAAATTTGGTTCTGGCAAATAAGAAGCTTCAATCTGATGTTAGAAAGATGAAGTTATGGTTATTTCTAAGTTGGGCTGTTTTTTTGTGGTATTAGTCTACAAGTTGTAATGGGTATGTAAAGGGTTTGTAATCCCATTCGTATTAAATATGGTTTCCTTTCCTATTAAGATGAAGTTATGGTTATTTCTAATATGGTTTCCTTTCATGTTTACCAATGTATTTGTAATGGTTATGTAATGGATTTGTAATCCCTTTCCTATAAGTGCCTTGCTATTGTGTGTCATCGTTTTGTTTGTGTTACTATTGTACATAAAAAAACATTCAACAAACACATTCCATAATAATACTATGGGTACCCTAATACTATTACGAAACAAAGTTAAATAACACATCAAACAACCAACCTAGTCTTAACACAATACCAAATAACAGTTATGTCTATTCAATATTCATTGGATTATCACCAGAATTTACTTCTCCATTTTTCCCTTCAACCCTTTTTGCCAATTTTTTCTTTATAATCCTTTCTGATTGCTTCCGTTTACGTGCAACTGTTGTTTTTGAACCACTTCCTTCCTCTTCATTACCACCTTGAGATTGCTTCTGTTTACGTCCAACAGTTGTTTTTGAACCACTTCCTTCCTCTTCATTACCACCTTTAGTAGTTGATCTCTTTCTCTTCACCTTGAGTTTTTTGGGCTTCTCAACTTTCGGACATGTAGCCTTGTTGTGACCAACTTGTTTACACACACTACATAGAATTTTCTTCCCAACCTTTGACACGGTGTGTCTAGTACTCTTTTCTCCTGGGTCCTTCCTTCTATTAACTTTAGGTCTGCCTAGCATTTTCCTTTTCAAAGGTGGCAATGGTGGTATGAAATTGGTACTTGGCCACATATTGCTGCCATTCATCCCTCTCAGTGGATACTTGTAAGCATTTCTATAAAAAAACTCCAAAGAACATGGGATCCACATAACTTCCGACATCTCTGTTTAGGTAACTAATAGTTGCAACTGAGTGCATACACCCATACCCATTTAGTTGCCAAACTCTACAAGAACATGTCTTCTTGTCTAAGTCAACGACATAAGACTCTGCTAAGTTTCTTGTCTCAAATTGGTTCAACCCAGTTGGTAAAACCTGCCAATATCTAATAACATTGTCTAAAAGTTAGTGTAAGTTTAGTATTATCTATGATGTTAACAAACACAAACTAAGTTTACCTTTGAGCTTTTTTCAATTGATTCAACAAGGATCTAATTGATGGACATGGTTCCAAATCTGGCCATGAACTGCCTTTCATGCTCAAATGAAACTGCATTTCCATAACATACAATCTAATCTCTTCAAGCATTGTGATGATTGGTTTCTTCCTTGCATCTCTTATAACATTGTTAAAGCTCTCCGACAACCCATTCTCTACAGCATCACACATCTTGCCCTCCTCAAAAAAAGCTCTACACCATGATCGTGGGTTCTTTTCTGTTAGATACTCAAAGGCTGAAGGATTGAGAAGTTGTATTTCCTTCATTGTTGCATTGCGTAAAGGCTCAGTAGATGCCTTGCATGCCTTCCAAAACATTTTCTCATACATTACTCCGGGGAATCTTTTCCTAAAGTTGGCAACAACATGCCTTGCACACTGTCTGTGTTCAACAGTAGGCAAAATCTCCTTCACAGCTTCCAATAGTCCCTTCACATTAACAATTTAAATTGTAAAATAGTATAGGCAACTTTCATTAATAAATAAAATACAACTAAGAAACATACCTTATGTTGATCTGACATCAATACAATTCCAAAACCATTGTACATTCCTAAGTCATCTTTTAAATTTTCCAAAAACCATTTCCAATTCTCTTTGATTTCAACACACACAACTGCCCATGCAATTGGAAATATATGATTATTAGCATCCCTTCCAACAACAGTTATTAACTCTCCAGTACATAGCCCCTTAAGGAAACAACCATCCAGGTTAATTACTCTTCTACAATTGCCCCTCCACCCTTGCTTTAGTCCCTCAAAACATACATAAAACTTACTAAAATAATTTTTCCCATCAGGCATAGTAGTGACATCAATCTTCACAGTTGATCCTGGTTTGATCTTCTTATCTCCTCACCATATGACCAAAGCTTTGAATAGTGCTCAACCAATGTGCCTTCAATTAGCTCGATAGCATGCTTTTTTGCTCTCCTGAATTGACCCATACTTACATCTATACCAAAAGCCTGTTTCACCTCTTCCTTAAGCATCCTAACACTCATTTTCTGTTTTTGTAAGAACTCAGTTGTAAAATGGCTACCAATCCAAGCATAGCTAACAATTGATCCAAGTTTAAAGTTTCTAGCACAATTATGCTCATCTATAAGGGACTTAATCTGGAAAGAGTTTTCTTCACTCATCCATGAAGCCCATAGCCTAAACTTACACTGCCCAGAACAACATTTAACTAATAGTCTTCTACTGTCATTTTTTTTGTAGCACAACTGATGCCCATTAGCAACAACATAATTACATAACATAAGCTTTAACTGTTTTGGACTATGAAATCGCATTCCTAACACAGGTTTTTGTTTTTTCCAATGCACATTTTCATTGTATGTAGTAACCTCTTCAATATTTACCTCATTTTCTTCCATTTGAAGATATGGATCCTCATGAGGTGGACTATTTGGAGTTGACTAGACTTTTGGGCATAGCTTGCTCAAAAACTCATCGTTAATGGTCTTATTCATTGGATTGCCATCTACGTGTTCAAGGTCATCGTGTACATTACCTTGCAGTTCATCCGGGCCATTTTGCACAAATCCATCATAATGATTGTCTTCCACAACGCTCTCTTCAACTTCCTCATCAATAATCCACCGTTGGACATTCACACCTAGATGATCCATGTATACATCCACGACACAACCAGCAGCATACCCAGCTTCGATGAAGTCCTGGTAGTCTATTTCAGTAGCCAAGATCCTCAATCCATCAGGAAACTCTTTTCCAGGCATGCAATAAAAAACATTTACACACATTTCAATTGCAAATCTTTGTACGAAGTTAACAAACTCGTTCCTGTCCATTCCAGCAAAATCAACATCTTCGAACCTTTGTTCTGCTCCATCCGTATAACTAATTTCGGGGTACCTTGTAAAAAACCCAGCAAAGTGACGATCGATCTTCATATAAACCACCATAAGATTTTACAGACAAAAAATACGACAAAAAGGGGAAGAAGAAAGTGAGGGTTGTTATATAATATGTCTTGTAGGGCAAGCTCAGTAAACGAGTAGGTTACATGGCAGCTTAGGTGGATTAATTTCGATGACGTGTGTACCTTATATGATGACTAGGATAATGTTAACCGGCTCAACTCTTCCACTTTGAACAAAATGGCTTTAAAAACTATTTTCTAAGTCTTGGTTCCACTCAAGTGCGAAAAAAAAACAATAAGGACCATTTAAACCATAACTAGAAAGATGGTTGGGTGAGAGTGAGATTTACCAAAAATAATATCATTCTGAAAGTTAATGTTCAAAATTAAATTCAATAAGTGTAAGGGAGTTAGGAGTGGTTCCTCCCAACTCATTCAAACCATTCCAAACTATTAAACATTTTCCAAAAAAATTTCTATATGACTATAAATTTCGCAAGATCAAGAGTAAAACCGATAAGTGCATTGCAAAATTAAAACAATGTTTCGAAAAAAATTATAAAGAAAATCATTATGAAATTTTTTGTTCGGTGTAAAATTCACTCAACGTAATGCGTTATTGTTAATAATTCTACAAAAATTTCTTATAAAATTTAACTTTTGTGATATTTCCACTCCAAGAACAAAGAGTTTACATTGCTAAACTTGAATCAGAGAGTTTCACATTCCTAAAAAGGAAGTCTTGTTGAAAATGAATTTTAAAAGAATATAATAGTTTTTTATGGTATTTTTACTCCAAAAAAGATCTAATGTAAAAAGTGAATAAAAAAATTGTCTTATATATAGAAGCTAAACAAAATGGTTAAAATATTATTATTATTATTATTATTATTATTATTATAAAGTTTTATATAAATATAGAGTGTAAACAAGCAACAAGCTATGTCACAACCCTTTTTGAATGACAAACCTAATTTTTTGAAAAACATCTATAGATCTTGAGTCATAACATTAAATCAAAATCATATTAAATAAAAACCTACAAACTAAATCAAAACCTAAAATTAAAGAGTAAATTACACGAACAGTACCTATGATTTAGGGTAATTTGCGTATTTGGTCCATAACTTATTTTTTTAACTTGAAAAGTCCTTATTGTTTGTTTTTTATTATGCGCTTGGTCCATGTCTTACATAAAAAGACTATTTTGCGCTTGATTTTTTAATTTATTTAAATAAACACACCTCAACCCCACTCCCCTCACCTTACTTTACATATCCCACAATTTTTTTCTATTTAAATAATAGTCTTTTTAGATAAGATAAAGACCAAACGCATAACAAAAACAAACAGTAGGGACCAAGTGCGTAACAAAAACAAAGAATAGAGACCTTCCAAGTTAAAAAAAAAATAATAATAAGTTGAAGATCAAACATGCAAATTACCCCAAACCATAAAGACCATTCGTGTAATTTATTCAAAATTAAAATATACTCATCTCATATAAAGTTGCCAAAACTAACTCATGAAATATTTAATGTCCATATGTCCATATATGCATATAATAGGTCTCCACTAAACTTGAAATGCTAAGGATAATCAAAGTATGAGGTAATCAATTTCGTATCTTTTTTCTTTGAAAACAGGCAAATGAAATATGTAAAAGTAAAAGGACAGCCCGTGTAGCAAGAAACTAGAACGGAGGCCAATAAAAGTATAAAATAATCATATTATAGAAGATATTTTGGTGGCGTTATGATTGGGCTATAATTGTATTGAGCCCAACAAGGCTTCCAATTGGGTCAGTTCACTCAATTCAATACCCTGCCAATAATCTAGACTGTCAATTAGGTCAATGTTTCTTGAGCGTATGGTATTGATGTTGAATCTAGGGCATGAAGTTGAAATGTTGAATATGAATTTGATACATGTTTAAATTAGAGGTTGGCTAAAAAGATTTTTTCAAAGGAAAAGTTGAGTTCTTTTATTAAGATCGAGTCATTAGTGTTTTTTTTTTTTTTTTTTTTTTTTTTTTTAATTTTTAAATTTAATTGGTCTTAAAACTTTACTAACATGATTTTAAAATAGGCTCAATAGTTCTCATTTGAATAGATTCCTAACAGGTGGTTGCGCGACGATCATGCCTTAGTTTGCAAAAAAGATAACCCATGTCACATTCCTTAAGGTCGATGTAGATGAACTCTGAGTAATAATAGACAAAGTTATGGGTGTTAAGAAAGACAAACTCGATGCTTGTGTTGTTAAGCATTAAGAAGTTGCTAATATATCTGCTTAATATAGTCTAGATATGATTAAATCTTGGATATTGTCTATGTAGCAATATTTACCGATTTGATATAATATTTGGATAACTGGAAGATGTTGTTTGAATATTAATTGTACTTGTTGTGACACTCATTTATTATATGAGTTTATTTAAAAAAATAAACAAACATTAAGATATACCAATTTAGAAAATTTAAATTTATAAGAAAAAAAGTAAAATATTAATTATTAAAACTGAAATGTTTATTTATCTTTTAAATTTAAACTAATTAATTAAATAAATAAACAACTAAAATAATTGGATTCAATTTAAAATTTTAGAAGTTATAAAAAAAACTGCATTAATGAATTGAATATACATTTATTATTCAATTTATTACATTTAAGTATTATCTGAAATTTAATAGAAAATAAAAAACTACAAAATAACATATGGATATATTTTAATTTTAATTTATTACAAAATGACATGTGACATAATATATAAGAAGATGACAAATAGTAATATTATTTTTATTTATTAAAGAGGATTTGTCTTCTGTTTTTATATCAATTAATGATTAGTTTTTATGTTTTTTTAACATGTGGAAATTTTATTAAGCCAATGCCAAAGAGAAATGAGCAGTAAAAGGATACAAATTAAAACAGAACAAGGAAACAAAACACAAAATGAAAAAACAATCATAAGTTTTATAATGCAGACTTTAAAAACATAAAAATATATCTTCTTATTATTTACACCACCTAAGTTTTCTTTTTTTGATATTAATATCCCTCCTTTTAATCTTCTTTTTCTTCTTTGTTCATTCTTTCATTTACCTATATACTGCAGTATTTTTTTAGGTTATAAATACCTTTAATAATAAAACAAAAAAACAATCATAAACTATATCGCAATCATCTTCAATAATAAAACAAAACCATAACCAAATCTTTTTCTTATGACATTTATATTCCTTTTTTGCTAATTAATCTTCTTTGTCTTGTTTTGTCATTTTTTACACTAGCTCTATTTATAAACACCTTCAATAATAATAATAATATATTATAATAAAGATAATAATAGAAGATATTGCAAGAGCATTTTCAATTATAAAACAAAAGCAGAACATATCATAGACAATACTATATGATCTAACAAACTAAATGATAATTCATCAAACGTGCTTACAAGTATATATTTTAGTTGTCAAAAGAACATCTCCAACAAGTTATCCCCTATGTACAAGTTTTTAACTTCACTATGGATTTCTCTTATAAAAGCCAAAAATTAACCGAAGTTAGATACAGTATTAGACAATCAAATCATAAAAAATCTGATAACACCGATGGCTTTTTTTTTTTTTTTTTTTTTTTAATGAAGCTACCTAGTGATTCCCATTTGTTAAATCATAAAGTTTGTTTCAGAATTAATATATTTATTTTGATAAAATAAGAGAAGATAAACAAGTAAATAAAAGAATGAGAACAAAAGAAATGGAGAGAGATCAGTTACGGTTGAAGCTTGGAGCGCCAAAAGAATTTGTGTTGGCTGAAAATTTCAGTAAGAAAATATGTTAATTCTATATTGAAAGGAATTAATTACGTTAATATTATAAAATATAATCTATAAAATAGCATGTAATTTGGTAAAGAATATGGGATCTTCAATCAATATATAACAAACAAAAATAAGGGTATATTGTTAATATATTATTTTTTAGTAGATGGATAAAAAATGGTTGTGGAAAAATCAGCTTCCTCTATTTTTACCTTCTATTTTTGATCCCATGAAACGTACGGGATTGTTTCACTCTCATGCCTGTGTGATTTGGCATCTCTATTTAAACTTTTTTTTTTTGGTTTTTTGATTCTTTATCAATCACTTTCGCAACGTACTTCGAATTCAAACAAAACTCACTGCTTACAATTAACTATGAAAGAGGTAATATTTGGGAATTAATCTTTGTTTTCTCATTCATGTTGATCTAGATTCTAGACATCTATAAAGAATAGAGAAACACACAATGCCATAAATCACTCTTACAAAATATTCTAGTTTCTTAAGCGTAAATACTTACTTAAGACAACTAGATGTGTGCCCGCGCAATGAATAATTTTTTTGACGAATAGTTTTCTTACGGTAAATTAACTATTAGATTTTGTTATTAGTTATTATATAATAAGAAAAATTACCATTTTTAATTAAAATATTTATTTTTACAACTTATATTTATATTGTATGTTTATACATTTGATGTAAGTTAATTATTATATGTATCTAGTTTAAAAAATGTAAATTAACTTATATTGATGAATTTAATATTTTAAAATTGTTATTTTGCTTCATATTAATTTTTTTTAATAACCTTCATTAATTCAAGTCTTCAAAAGTTTGGTAAGTATTAATGGTTTTGTTATGCATAATTGATTTATATAAAAAACTTTGTATCTTGTATCTTTTAAAATTCAAGATATAACTAATATGCTTTATATATAGTATAAGATATAAGATAAGATATAAGATATGTAGGAAAACATAAACTCACAATTTCCCAACATCAACATTTCATTTATATATGAAACAGTTGGTTTTCATCATACATATTACACATAAATCCTCACTACAATAACTCTCAGTTCTCTGATGAACAGCAAGAACACGATCAAAAGAATACAAATTGAAACTCTAATACAAACCCTAAAACTAGAGTGAACAATCTTTGTGTGAGAGAGTAAATCAATCGTCTGAACTACGCAAATGAAGAGAAATCAACTTTATATACACCGGGGCAAACCCGGATCCGGGTTAAACAACCCGCGAAGTAAAACTCTTTTGCAATATCAGAAAATACCACAACACCCTTCCACAATTGAATAAATAATACATAAAGACCATTTTTCATATAAATGACAAGTTTGTATTATATAACATTTTAACAAGATATATAAAAAAAAATACATAATATATCAATAAATATAAAGATGTTGGTGCAAAAGCTATAGTGGATAAAGATATTCTTTTTGGTGGTTATAGTCAATACTGTGACCGAGAAAAGGATTTGTGGATAAAATTATTTTTATATGTAGTAATGTAGTATTCATTTTATCCATCCGACTAACCTATCGTTTTCGCCCAACTATTTAACATATATGATTCTCCCTCCTTTTTCAATATCTTTTATTTTAGTTACAAAAATAAATGTTTTTTTTCTTGACTTTGTTACAACATATTTTATTGCGCACAGAATTTTCCATTGAGAAAAATATCAAGTTCAAGATAAAAGACATTAATTGGATTTAGTTGGTTTCAATGACGAATCTAGAACCAAAATCAACGTGGTTCCTTATATAAATAAATTGAAAAAAATATGAAAATGTAGATCTTTTGGCAAAAATAAGGTAGTTCTTTATGTTTTTTTTTATATAGAATTGTTGTATTAAAAAAGAAACAAAGTAGGTCCTTGGACCCACCTTCATATAATATAGCTACGCCCTTGGTTGGCTTACAACATATATTATTTTGTTGTAGGTTGGTTCGATGTTCAAACTATATATCAGTGTTTCCAACTAGTGGATTTAACAATGGTGAACCATTAGCCATGCATACAATTTAAATCATCAACAGTTCAAGACGGCAAACTATAAACGTTCCTAATCACACTCTAGTGTCTCTATGTACTAGTTTCATTAAATGGTAAGCAATGGTATGTGACAAATGTTGGAGTTTGGGAGGAGAATAAAGTTTCTTAAATCGATGAACAATATCTATTTGAAGGATCGTATGAAGACTTTTCAAATATGATATTTCAATTCTATATTTGGTTTATACGGAATCCAAATTATAAAGATAATTTTTTAAGGAACAATCTCAAATCAAGGCATTGATATGAGACCACAAACTATGTTTTATAAAATTTAGATTCTTATGTTTACAGTTTATCAAATATTAGCATCAATTATTCTTGAAATAAAGGATGACGATTTTAAAAATAATTATGAAGAATATATCCCGAAAGTAATATTTTCTATAATATCTTCTTTACAAAAAATATATTTTGAAAATAATATTTTCATAATATTTCCTTATATAAAAGATGACGGTTTCTAGGATAATTATATAAAAGATCGTTTCTGAAATCAATGAACAACGGGATCCCCGCTAAGGCCTGCAAACCCCTTAACCCTGTCATTTGGTCAAACTAAAATTAAACTCGTTTCACACAAACACAAACTCCGCACCACATATCTTGTAATATAATCAAGAATTAATAATCTGTAAATTCAATTAGATTAAAATGACATCATGATATTAAAATCACTTCCAACATATTCAATATACTAAAAGTCTAGACGTGGTTCAAATATGCATATTTTACAGTTCACTATCGTGAAACCATCAATCCATCATGATTAAATTTGGGAGGGTTGCTTAAACAATGGATCACGATGTTGATGAATTGAATATGTTTACTTAAATCATTCTTAATGTTTTTTGTTTAAGAACTACGTCATTATTAGGTGTTAAAGCAAATTAGAGCTTTGTGATCAAGGTTCAAAAAGGTTTTTGTAAAGACTATATTAATATATTTGTATGTTTGGGGAATCAATGATTAAATCATATGTACATGGAGATTTTGAAGATGTTTGGTTTACGAATGGGTTTACACTTAACATCCCAACCCCCTTCATTACCAACATATACTCTATTTGGTTTATGATATGTATTTAAAAAGTAGCAACTTTATCGACTTATCATAATATCCCACCTAATTTTGATATCTTAACGAGTAAACAATGAGAAAGGAGCTAAAAAGCTCCATCACCTACGTCCATGTCAACCCACGTGTCTTGAAAAGAACAGGTGTTGATACCCATTACAAAATTCCAAAACTAATACATTTATTATGTGGGCTCCATCTATGGGACTCTAGATGTCTACTCATTGGTTGCCATCACTCAGTCATTACTCACATCGTTCCAAGATATGATGGCCAGATGAATGCACCCCTCATGAAGTCATGGGCTCCCTCAAAACCACCTTACTTTTACCCCAAAACCACCTTCCTGTTTCCGGTTTCTTGTTTTCGTAAAAGACAAACTCTCACTCTATAAATATCCCATCCATCATCACATTAATTCCAATTCACTCGCAACACAACAACCATCAACTGTTCAAGTACCAAATTTCCTTGGTTTTTTTTTCACAAAATGACTTATGTAAACCGTGTATGGATGGCTGCCGGCGTAGCTGTTGTAAATGGACATACAGATCAAAGCTACAAACTTAAATCCCTTCTCATCAACTCCTTCCGCCATGGCAAGAAGGCTTTCACCTCCGATCTCCGTCCACTTTCCGGCCTTCTAATATCAGACGTCAGTGTCGGAGACAAGAAGACAACACAGTCCGATGAGTCTCTCCGGCAAGTCATGTACTTTAACTGCTGGGGCCAAAGCTGAAGATTGGTTTGTGTTGAGTGTTTGGGAGGCTTTCTCGACGGATGAGGAATCGATGATGCGAGTTAACTCCTGGTGGGGATGTGGGAGTGAGGGTGTGATTTCATGAAAGAAGAGGGCTACAATTTGTAAATATATATGGAATTGAAACTAACACAATGTATCAAGTAAATGGCAGTTTTTTTTATGGAATATATAATGTAGCTTCCTTTCTTTCGGTAAATTATATTTTTTGTCATGTGCTTGTTGATTTTTATGATCGAGCAAACTTAGTTAGAATCTTAAAGATACTATAAATATAAATAAAAGAAGATTATAACCAAAAAATAATATAAATAAATGTGATTCGACATGCCGAATTAGACCCTCGTATATATAAATACGATTGATCATTATATGCCTTTTAGGACAAATGTTGGAATTAAGAAAAAATTGCCCCTTTCTTAAACCATAAAACATTTTTGTGTTGCTTACTTTCTTTTTGCATCAACGAATATAGGAATAACGTGTGTGACATATTCGAATGTTTCTCTCTTCCATCTCGATTGTGTTCTTCCATACATTCACCATATTTCCAAAAGGACCAAAACTTATCATTAAATTCAACGATTGATCACTCTATTAGTAACTAGTTTATAACCCGTGGGAACCATGGTTACAAAATTAATTAAAATTTTATAGTAAAAAATCAAAATTATTAATTAATTATTCTAAATAAATTATTAATTAAGAGTTTTTTTAGTTATATAAATTTTAATCATTGATTTAAATAAATATGTGAAATTATATCATTTGTATTATTTTTATTTTAATTTTTATTCTAATGTTATTAATTTAATGTAATTAAAGTGAAAAATTTAAAATTTGAAATTTGAAATGGAGTTGACAAGTGGCATACATTAATTAGGAGACATAATAAGGTGACACATGACAAAAGAAAATAAAATATGCATTAATTAATAGGCCTAATAGGATGACACATATCAAAAGGAGAATAAAACTATTCTTTTATTAGAATAGGGATTCACTACCAAGTTACATACTGACATAATTCCTCTTACAGGTGAATGATCGTTTACTTCACCCTCAATCGTGTTGGAAGATATAAGCTAGCCAAGGACAATTTGGTATTTATCTATTTATAAACAGTAATTACTAGTATGTATTAGTTATTAGTTGTGAAACTTACGTATTACATGAGTTAATTTAAAAAAAAAAAGTTAAATAAAATGTCAAAATATTTGATAACTTTGAATTTATAAGAAAATAAGAAAAATAATGAATTATTATAATGCAAATGTTTTTTGTCTTTTAAATTTAAACAAATAATTTAAATAAAAAAAAGAAACTAATGAATTTTAATTTTTGGAATTTTGAATTTAAAATGTAAGTTTATTAATAAAATTGATATTCATTTATTATTATATTTATTGCAATTATTACATTAAAATATAATTTGGAATTTAATAAAATAGAGAAACTCATAAAATGACATGTGGAAAAAATTAATTTAAAATAACCATAAAATGACATTTGGCAAATTAAATGAGAGTACGACAAATAGCAAAAAAAAAAACTTACATTTATTAGAGAATATTCCCTATATATAGCAGTTACTAGGTTTGTATCGTTGTCATTGCAAAGGTGCCTTGAAAGGGTACTTTCTCAAAATATTGCAACGGTTATCATGTTCATATTCTAATAAATGAATAGTTTTAATCTTCTTTTGCCAAGTGTCATGTTAATACAACTTCTCATTAATATTATGTCATGTCTCATGTAGATATATTAGGTAACTCATTTTAAAATTCAAATTTATATTTTCTAATTACATGTTAAATTTGATGTTATAATAACTTTAAAATTTAATATATCTCTTAACTAATAATTTATTTAAAATGACTTATTTAAAATAACTGATTAATAATTATAATTATTTATTATAAAAGTTTAATTAATCTTATAACTGTGATTCTCACGGGTTATAAACTAATATGTATATATATATGTTATCCTTGTATCAGAAAACGGTTGATTGAAGTTAATAAAAAAGATAGTTTGTATACGTTTCTCTGTTGCAAAGAAAATCCACTGCGGTTTTGATCCAACAAATCGTTGGTATGTCGATATCCAACTATCTTCTACAATTTATATTTATAATATATCAATGACAGGATTTTTCAGCCAAAGAGGGGACATGAGAACACTCAGATAATTGGATGAGATCATATAATTAAGGTGTTTTAAGAATCAATTTACTAGATATAGTGTGGATCAACTTTTACGACCAGTTACTCTAAAATAACAAAATGTAAAGGATGTATTTTTGATAAACAAAAAATAGTTTGGTGGTTAGGTTTGTTTATTATTTGGATAAATCCGTATTATTTAATTACACAATTAATCGGGCTATATGATTTGGTTATTTGAATTTATGAATTGATTTAGATTAAAACTAAACAATTATTTTGAATTTCATATAGTGTTTTCATAACTAAAATAAGACCCCGATACTATATTTGTTTTTTAAATATATTAGAAGAACTACCAAATAAAAAATCTCAATATATGTATTCTTTTTTCTCTAGCGTTTTTGTATGTATCATAATAAATTATATTGTTATTTTTAGGGGTGTAAACGAGCCGAGTCGATCGAGTCAAATACTACCAAGCTCGAAGCTCGGCTCGACTAAAATACTCGAGCTCGAAACTCGGCTTGAACTCGACTCGAGCCTTGATTTTAAGCTCGAGCTCGGGCTCGTGAAATACTCAATAGTCTCGAGCTCGGCTCGGCTCGACTCGACTAGTATTTAAAAAAAATAAAACTCGCTAAATTGAGTAAGAAATATTAAACATTCCACATGTAATGTCTAAACTACCAAAAAAACCACTATTAATCACTGAATATCAATATAACATCAACAATATATATCATAAATGAATAATTATAAAGAAATGATATATATTTTATAAATGAACAATTATAAAGAAATGACATATATTTAAATTACACTAAGCTCGCGAGCCTTACGAGCTGAGTATTTTTGTACTTGAGCTCAGCTCGATAAGGTACTCGAGTAGCTCGAGCTCGAGCTCGGCTCGATTAAGGTCGAGTCGATTTCGAATATTTTCCAAGTCAGTCTTGAGTTTCTCGCGAGTTGGCTTGTCTCACTTACACCTTTAGTTATTTCAAACTAAATGATTTATTTTTATTTGTTTATTAGTAGATTTTACGAAGAAGACGACAAGGAATCAGTATATATTTAAATGTGAATTTAAATAATTATATTTTTAAAATTGACAACTCAAACTCATTAATATTCTAAGTTATCTAAATTTAAAAGGATCTGTTTAAAAATCAAATTATGAAAACCGATCAATCTGAATATTATCGATTCGATCAGATAGTTTAATTTTCACTATTTAAATTCGAATGCGAATCACTTTAGATTCCGATCGGATCCGATTCGTTCAAATGAACTCTTTTATTTTGAGAGAAAGAGCAAAAGCGCAGCAGACCTACGTCGATGTCAACACACGTGTCTTAATGTTATCCGAAGTCCATACTCTAAAGAGACAGATGTTATGCAATTGGTGCGTATTCCTGTACATGGAAGTATTCTACGTGCCCCCCATACATGAAACCCAAGGAACCCGTTGGCTACTTATCTCATGACTCACCACTTTTTCATCATTCCAAGATGGCCAGATGAAGGAACCTCAATTAAAAAATAAATAAATAAATAAGCAACACATGACTCCAACTTTATAAATATATCCCTTCCCTCTATCATTTCTTCATCTCATTACAAAATCGCAACACTACGCCTCTACAACTCATAAACCAGAATTCCTAGTTTCTCACTCACAAAATGGCTTCTGTAAACCGTATTTGGATGGCCGCCGGCGTAGCTGTTGTAAATGGACATACAGATCAAGGCTACAAACTTAAATCCCTCCTCATCAACTCCTTCCGACATGGCAAGAAGGCTTTCACCTCCGATCTCCGTCCACTTTCCGGCCTTCTAATATCAGACGTCAGTGTCGGAGATAAGAAGACAACACAGTCCGATGAGTCTCTCCGGCAAGTCATGTACTTGAACTGCTGGGGCCAAAGTTGAAGATTAGTTTGTGAGTGAAACGTAAAAATGGAATTGGAAGCTTTCTCGACGGATGAGGAATCGATGATGCGAGTTAACTCTGGTTTTAGGGTTTGGGAGTGAATAGTAAAATGGATGTCATTTCCTGGAAGAAGAGGGCTAAAAATTGTAAATATTATTGGCTCTTGATTCTCGATTTTTGTATCCAAGACAATGTACTCCCTTTTTCTCAATAGAACTTTATTGAAAGTTGCTTTCTATTTTCTTTTAAAGATACTCTTCGTTATTAAAGTATCAATTAAGATATCTAATATTTCTCTATTTTCATACAGTTTTACCATCTCTTCTGCAATGCAGTTTTATAGACCTTAAATGTCATATAATAGACAAAACTGCAAAAATGTTCTTTTTTTTAGAGGTTTGGTCAAACTCGATTTTTTGATTGGTGGTCCTTTTAGTCTAATGCGTATTTGGTACTTTTAGTCTAATGCGTATTTGGTCCATCGACAAACTGAAATTAGCTGAAATGACTCTAATATCTTTTTAATGTATTTATTTTTTATATTTCTTTAATTTATTCATTTAGTATATATATATATATATATATATATATATATATATATATATATATATATATATATATATATTTAATTTATTCATTTAGTATATATATATTTAGCGAAATTTGGTCAAATAACCATTTATAGGAGTTGTTTTAACGTTAACCATGAAAACAAATCGAAGTCTTGTAGAATGATCACAGGATCTCTGCTCTACAGAGGGTGCTCTGTGGATTGACTAAAGTCTCTGAGGAACCTTGCACACCTCTGCGGAAATGAGGTGGCAGGCATCCCAAAAAGACAAAATTGACAAAAAATTTCGAGTTTTAACGGTTCCATATATGTGTCTCTGCGGAACTTATGTTGGGCTCTGCGGATCGCATGAATATTCTAAGGATTAGTACTTTTTTATTATTATTTTGATTTTATAAGTAAAAAGGATTATTAAGCAACAAAAATTATTAAAAAAAAGATCATTGAACAAAAATTATTAACAATTCTAATTTTATTAGTTTTTGTTTAATGACCATTTTTAATAATTTTTGTTGCCTAATAATCATTTTTGCATATAAAATCAATAAACAAAATATTAATTCCGCAGAGATGAATAGCAATCCGCAGAGCCCAACATAGGTTCTAGTTAGGGAGTAAGTAGATAGATGGATTAGTACTTTTACCCGGGGATAGCCTTCCTTGTCGCCAAAGAAGAATGAGAATTGATAAAGTTTTCTTGGGCTTCAATCGCAGAAGCAAAAAGACGCCTCTACGGAACTGTTAAAAACCCGAATTTTTTTGTCTTTTTGTGCTGCCACCTCATTTCCGCAGAGGCGTGCAAGGTTCCTCAGAGGCTTTAGTCGATCCGCAGAGCACCCTCTGTGGATCTTGTGGTCATCGATTTTCATTGTTAAATCGTTAAAACAACCCCCTATAAATGGTTATTTGACGAAATTTCTCATATATTTATCTATTTTAGAGGCCCCCTCTCTCTCTCTCTCTCTCTCTCTCCTATACGCCATTCTCCTGCATTACCTATTGATGAACTTTAAATCGAGAAGATGAACTCCAATCTTTCCCACCGACTATCGGTTCAAGGACAATGTCAAACCATTTTTTCTCTCTCTCTTTCTCTCTCATATGCGATTGTCCTGCAACCTTCTATTCTTGGTTAGATTTGTTCGTTGCAATCATGTCAAACCATCATCTTCATTCGGTGGTGTAGGACACCAGAGAGTGCTAAAGTGGTGTTAGAGTGTGGTGGTCGGTACTCTGTTTCCATATCCCCAGCCTACGATGTCGAGTCCTCAGGTCCAACTCCAACCGGATAAAAAATCCACGATTCTATATCCAAAATCAATCGACAAATGTTCCAGATCCAAAAAAAACTCATTAAAGGGCACAAATCGAAGTATATGAGAAATGCCTACATGCATCTCTTCATCCAACCTGGTAAAACTCATCTAGTCTCCTAAAGAGGTGTATAACATACGTGGTAAAGTGATATTGAGTTGGGAACAAAATTCAAATCGAACTATGGAGTTTGGGAACAAAATCGTAAGCGAAATATGGAGTTTGGGTTTCAATGGAGAAAGAAGAAGGGGAACGGAACAAAATCAAAATCTAAAGTTGAGATCGTCGTCGAAGGTGTGGATGGAACTTCCATCGTGACATCGTCCCCTGAATTTGGGTTACAGGGGAGGAAGACGTAGACAAAGGGTTAGGTTTGGTCATGGTGGGTCTCATCGTTGATTGTAGATTGTGATTCAAACGAAAAAATGGGGAATCTGGAACCCTCACTTCATTTTTTACATTTAAACTTTTCAAAGGTTTGAGGCTAATGTGGTTCATCTGGGAAATTTTGTTTATGAGAGATCTTTTTGTGTTTGAAGTTGCAGATATGGATTAGTTCTAGTATACTCTTGTTCCTAATTGTTTGTATTTCTTGCATAAATAAAAAGTCATCCATGAGAGTGAGAGAGGGAGGTGGGTCCTCTCTTGTTTTTTAATTAACAAAATATAAAAATAAGTATTAAAAATCTAAAAATAAAAATAAAATGGCATTTTAGTCTTTTTAGTTTTCTGAAGTACCAAAACCAAAAAAAAAATCAAACTCAAAAGGACATCAATCCAAAAAAAAAAATCGAGATTTTGACCAAATCTCAGAAAAAATCATAGCATAGGTACCATTTTTGTAGTTTTGTCCATATAATATCCATAAATTTGTACTTGTTTATAAATCATTTTCAGGATGATCATATTTGTAGCGTTTTTATTGTTGGGGAAATGACACAAATCACCCACAAAGTTTTTTGGATTGATCCATTTAGTCCCTAAATTTTTTTGGTGCTTTATGAGCGAATCAACTCGTTTTTTGTAACGACCCAAAAATCACAACAAAAAAAATTTCTTTTAAAACATTACTAAAACCATATTTACAAAACTGTATCATAAGTCATAACATAATTTTTAGAGTATTAATTCAAAACATAATCTCATTATCAGAGTCAAACATCCCCAGGCTAACTGACTATGGTGTGTGCACTGCAATCTTCCCGAGCTCCTCTTTTAAAACCGAGTACCTGAAACCAAAACTGAAAACCGTAAGCACGAAGCTTAGTGAGCTCCCCCAATCTACCACATACTACAATAACATATAAAGCACATACTGGGCCTTGCCCACTGCATCGGACCGAAGTCCGGACTAACTGGGGCCTTGCCCCCTACATCGGACCGAAGTCCGAAGCTGACTGGGACCTTGTCCCCTACATCAGACCGAAGTCCGAAGCAGACTGGGACCTTGTCCCCTACATCAGACCGAAGTCCGAAGCTGACAGGGACCTCCGTCCCCTACATCGGACCGAAGTCCGAAGCTGACTCGGACCTCCGTCCCCTACATCGGACTGAAGTCCGAAGCTGACTGGGACCTTCGTCCCCTACATCGGACCGAAGTCCGAAGCTGACTGAACATAGCATAAACATATCCATTAGCATGAACACACATATACTACATCGGGCCGTAGCCCGGATCACATATCTCATAACTCCTGTCTGAGCCACGAAGGCATCAAACATGCTAATTACTGCATCGGATCAAATCTGGAAACTACTACTAGCTAAACGGGCCGGCATTGTGGCCTTAGAACCGTTTCTACTGGAAGGAAACTCACCTGAGACTGCTGAACTGATGCTGCTAGTCCTTGACTGCTACTTGACCTCTGACTCCGAACTGCTGCTCCACTAGCTCCTCGATCTACCAATGCCAAAATAACACTTAGTCCAACTGACCTCCAAAGGTCAACTAGGTCAACTTTAGTCAAGGTCAAAATCCTGGTCAAAGTCAACCTTCCAAGTCAACCCTACTCGCCGAGTCCACCTAATAACTCGCCGAGTTCATATGCTCAGGGTCCTTCTATTCGCGACTCGACTCGCCGAGTCAGTCCATGACTCGCCGAGTCAACTATTCCCGAGTCCTGACCTGTCCAACTCGCTGAGTCTCCACCCGACTCACTGATTCGAGTTTCAACTCGAAGGGTTTGGGGGTTTTCGCGACCTGACTCGCCGAGTCCAAGAATAGACTCGCCGAGCCCAAGGCAATCATCAACCAACTCGCCGAGTTCATGCCTAACTTCATCCGACTCGACGAGCTGTTCATCCCACTCGTCGAGTTCCTCCTCATCTTCAAGCTACTCGCCGAGTCCAATCGAAGGACTCGCCGAGTCTATTCAGTCCTTAATCCATGCAGTGACTTTTCGAGCCAAACAGGGCTTCCAACTTATAGATCCATACTTCTAAGGCCTATCCCCTACGTAAAGTGGCAAACTTTACGTGTAGATTAAGAGATCTAGGCTCAAAACACATTAAACTAGGGGTTATGGCAAACATACTTCTTCAATATACCAAGGGCTGATACTTTAGGGGATTCTAGACCAAAACAAGCATGGATCTGAGGTAGCAACCTCAGATCTGGACCTCTAACTCGAAATGGTTACATATCATACCAAAAATGTCCAAAACTCACACATAAGAATAGATCTAGGTGCAAAGGGAGTCCAAGCAACAACTTATTACCTCCAATTGGTCTGAAATGTCTTCTCAATCCCGGATCTACAGTCCCTTCTTGCACCTCCAAGGCCTTTCTTCCTTCTCCAAGCGTCAAAAGCTTCACTAAGGGTAGATCTTGCTCCAAAACGATTATGGCGGCTAGGGTTTAGTGATATGTGCTAGAGAGGCAGTAAAGGAACCCTAAGGGAGAGAATGAGACGTTTAAATAAGCTCCAAGTCCCGGATTTAGGGTTTTCCTTGCTCAGACCAGACTCGCCGAGTCACCTTGGCCGACTCGCCGAGTCGGTCGCTTATACCTCAACCCGAATCCTGCTCGGACTTGCGGAGTCTCTCCATGGACTCGCCGAGTCTCCCCTTAAAATTGGGGTTTTCTTTCTTTTCTTGGCTTTCCAAACTTTGGGTGTTACAACTCTCCTCCACTTAAACTAAACTTCGTCCTCGAAGTTTGCTATGACCAACTGTCCTGCGAGCTGCCTCCAACTCTCTGTCTGGGAAATCTAACACTCCCTTTTGCCCATCACTCCAGCCACTTGCAGTGTTGGTCACTACTGTTGGTACATACTGAATCCTTCTTTCTTCCATAATTTTCTTAACGTTACTTCCTCCGACTGAGAATTCTGTTACCCCTCATCCGCCTACCGGATGCACTGAGACCTCCCTGGTCCAACTATTCTGTCAATATCTGAGTTACCGGACTCCCACCGGTCACTACACTCCATCACAATCTCCTAGTCGCCTCCAACGACTTCTGTAGATACTTCGATTATATATAACTGTTCTATCCACTCTGCCGCTCATACTGAAACGATGTTGCTGGAACCAGCTTGCTTATATCCCATTTGATTACTCAACTCCTAGTAACTCGAGCCTTCCATCCTGAAAGAAAAGCTACCTGCCTTGCTATCCTTACAGATCACTTATACTTGGCAGAAGGCTCAACTGATCCTGCTGAGAGGGACTTGCCATTTCCAAATCAACCAACTATACCGTCAGCACTTGCATTCCAACACAAATACTAATACTGTCCAAAACTCTGAAACTTTCCAAACACTGAACTGCCTGCAATACTGATCATGCCTGAAACTCTAAACTGCCTGAAACACTGAACTGACTGAAACACCGAGCTGCCTGAAACACTAAACTGACTGAAACACTGAGCTGCCTGAAACACTGAACTGACATATGGTTGCTTCCCAAATATCTCGAGAGCCTCCTGGTCTCCAATCATTCGTCGGTTATTTGCAACACTGAGTTCCAACTCAATTGTGGAGTCAAAGGACTCCTCACTTAGTCGCTCCCACGACTTCTGAACGAAATCTTTCTCTGGAACTAGTTTCCACTAGTTATCCTGTCACTGTGGCTCTAGCAACCTTCCGATCCAACCGATCGGGTCCATACGTCACATCCTGACATCATCAATTCCACGACTAACAACATGATGGCTCCCAGACTGACGGTAGCCCTTAACATACCTGAACCCCAACGGTTCACTGCTACTCTGATCTCATAACTGATGTGACGATCTATAGCCAAAATTGTTGACTTAGCCATAACTAAACCATTTGGGAAATCCGAAATCTAACCCGTGGATTCCCATATCCTCACTGCTGCACCCGAACTGGTGGGTACTACTGCTTTCCCGCGTCCAACACGCGCTCATGCTACCTACCAATCGGATAAAGGTTGTGACTACGCTCGCGGACTTACAACTCTCTAATACTATCTGGCTGCTAGTGAATGCTACGGCTACCCCCACAGACTTACAACACCACTACTACTACCTGACTACTAGTGAATGCTACGGCTACCCCCGCAGACTTACAACACTACTACTACTATCTGACTGCTAGTGAATGCTACGGCTACCCCCGCAGACTTACAACACTACTACTACTATCTGACTGCTAGTGAATGCTACGGCTACCCCCGCAGACTTACAACACTACTACTACTACTATCCCGAGGACATCCTGACTATCCCTAGTCCTGCTAGTGATTCCTCATCCCGATTTCTCAAAACCAGCCCTCAGTCTTTGAATACTGCATCATCCTCGACATCTTATATCCTTGATATACTTAGCGCTTCGCCGAGGAACTCTTCGGCTTGGTTCCCAAACCAACCGTCTACTAATCCGGATACAAGAAGCTATTGTTCGGAAGTTTCCAAACTCCCAACTCCTGAATCTACACAATCCTGCATGCTAACTCTGCCACTGGCTACTAATACGAAGGCATCTCTTGCTAACCGTTCTCAGGATCCTCATTCCGACTCACTTGAGCCTCTACAGGCGGTCCTCCAATCCTGGATTCTCAACCAGCTTCTAACCATCTCGATTACATGAACTAACTGCTGGGAAGGTCCTCGAACTCCTAATTCTGAACTTCTCATTCCATCAATCATTGTGCTACTAACTTTTCTTCTCAGAGGCCGCGCACTCATTCTGGGTCTACGTGGCTCTTATCCTTGTATACTTGGAGGGTTCTCCCCCACTTGGATTCGACTAGATCCTTACTGCTCACTGGTCGAAAGGATTTCCAACCTTCCTTCCATTAAAAGGGTGATATGCTGTCCGCCGACGTTTACCCTTGCCAACGCTCCAACTAACTCTTACCAGATCCGCACCCTTCTTGCTTTTTGACTGAGCACCCTTCAATCCTTAACTGTATTTGCTTTAGGGACTATATCCCGAGAACCTGCGTTTGGGGTGCACATCCCCAACCTAGTTCCTTACTGACCGCTAGCTACTCCACTAAAAACTCTGGGTTAACACTACTGAAAATATAACTGATCATTACCCGACTAACGACTTCCGCAAGTAGTAAGGCACTACTGCATCTTACACTTACATGCTACAGTTACTGCATCCGAATTAACCTGATCTGGAGGGAACGACCTCTGATTCACCATTCAATTCCAAGGTATGCAGATGGCATAAAACTCAGCCACAAGCAGGTAATACAATACCCCAACACTTAAGCTTATTGATAACAATGCAGCAACATAACAATAATATCACAAATAATAGATGACAGAAAAGCAAAAGATACATACCTCCATCACTCAATGCTGCTCGAATCCCTGTTGAAATCTACCGGAAAACTCGACTCCGAGCCGTAGGCGCCCTTGCCCGACCCTGATGTCCACTGGTGGCTCTCGAAGTCCCAGGGGCAGGAGCTGACACCTACCCTGCTGTCTACAAACTCGGACAGTGGGCCTTCTTGTGGCCCCTCTGACTGCAATGGAAACATAACGGATCAAGTCCCTGGGCGATGGTAACAACACAATCTCTGCTAAAATGACCAATCTGGCCGCACTTGAAACATCCAGCATCGCCACCACTTCTACGCCTGCACACACCCATGTGCGTCCTTCCGCACTTCCCGCATCGACCGCGGCTCTGATAGTTCCTCGTCCTCAAATCCGAACCCTTGAGCCTTTTACCCGAACCTGTGGCTACCTGAGTCTCATCCGTTTTCCTCTTCCTTTCTGACTCCCTGCCCGTTGGCTGAACAACAGCTGTCTGATCCTGGAGCCTCTCGATCAATCTATCAGTGATCCTCACAACCATGTCGTGCAGATCCTCACGAAGGGCTCGCGTAACCTCCTCAACTATCCAATCATGCAAAGGTCTCTCTTGGAGGCAGGATGCCCCACTCACTCCTGTCCCTTGATGGCAAAAACTAGAAATGGGATCTCCCTCCCTGATGGATCCCTGAACTCCATAAGAATCGGGACCTAGACGAGCCCCAATCTGTCCTGAAACTATCCCGGCCTTAAAGGCCTCAAGATGACTGTCCATGAGCTCCACAATGGCCTCCCTAACTGAACCGAAAATCACTGGAGTCTGATCAATGATGTTGCGCGTGATCTCTGCGGAAATGAAATCCCTCATCTGATCATCAAGCTGCCTGGCTCTAAAGCTCGAGCCAAATCCCTCCTCGACGCCTGAACTGCTAACTGGTAGCTCGCGCAATGTCACCATGCTGAAAATATAACAATTCATGATCAATTTACACACTACTGCTGAGGGATTTCTCACTAACTCCACCATTCCCTGGTTTCGTCTTGGCCCCTCTTGAATCGAGTACGGATCCTCTGCTTTCAGTAATATGGGCCCCTACTACCTTCCACATCTATCCGTACTTTCCTCAAGAGTTACCTCAACTCCACCAAGTCCCCTTTACTCTTCTACTGATCTCTGCCACTCTCATCCTAGGCTTGCCCTAGGGAACTTCTGACTCCACCTAAAACCAGTCCTCAGCTGCTGAAGGTCTCCTTGGGATGCCAATTAGCCATTACCTGGATACCGTCACATGTGACGAGGCTCAGATAATCCTTCAAGTAAAAGACTCGTCCCTACAACGGTTAGACTGAAACGAGAGCTACGCAATAGGGCCAAATCCAACACTCTGAGATTATTCAACCCTGATCACATGTGTCGTGGCGTATCCACTTAATGGATAACTCCCATCACTCAGAGTCCCACAAAGCACAAAGCAAGCAGCATTCGGATAAAGGAAAACATACTCAGGCAAAAGTATTCTCATAACAAGAAACTGTACTAGCATACAATGCTAAGCTCATACTATCAGGCATAACCTACACAGGCTATCCTACTATTGTCTACTGATTACTAGCATGGAATTCTTATCAAGCTGAACACATAAAGCAGGCACATAAGGCATCATCCTAGATCCTTAGTCCTATTCTAGCATGTTGTTCTGCTGAAGCTGAAACTGATACTGATAATCATAACATAACTTGTATGGGTAAATTGGGAGTACTTACTTGAGCTCGGCTGATTGCATGTACCACACCCTTTTCTCTTTTCAAAACTCTTTTCGCTTTTTCTAAAACTCTTTTCTTTATACTTTTTCTAAAATTGTTTTCTTTTCTCAAAATTCTTTTTGTAACCATGGTTTTTCTCTTGAAAACTCCATATCACTTCCTTAGTTTGACTTCAGACACACCCGGGAGTGCGCCCGAATCCCTCAAACCAAGGCTCTGATACCAACTTGTAACGACCCAAAAATCACGACAAAAAAAATTTTCTTTTAAAACATTACTAAAACCATATTTACAAAACTGTATCATAAGTCATAACATAATTTTTAGAGTATTAATTCAAAACATAATCTCATTATCAGATTCAAACATCTCCAGGCTAACTGACTATGGTGTGTGCACTGCAATCTTCCCGAGCTCCTCTTTTAAAACCGAGTACCTGAAACCAAAACTGAAAACCGTAAGCACGAAGCTTAGTGAGCTCCCCCAATCTACCACATACCACAATAACATATAAACCACATACAGGGCCTTGCCCACTGCATCGGACCGAAGTCCGGACTAACTGGGGCCTTGCCCCCTACATCGGACCGAAGTTCGAAGCTGACTGGGACCTTGTCCCCTACATCGGACCGAAGTCCGAAGCTGACGGGGACCTCCGTCTCCTACATCGGACCGAAGTCCGAAGCTGACTGGGACCTTCGTCCCCTACATCGGACCGAAGTCCGAAGCTGACTGAACATAGCATAAACATATCCACTAGCATGAACACACATATACTACATCGGGGCGTAGCCCGAATCACATATCTCATAACTCCTGTCTAAGCCACGAAGGCATCAAACATGCTAATTATTGCATCGGATCAAATCTGGAAACTACTACTAGCTAAACGGGTCGGGATTGTGGCCTTAGACCCGTTTCTACTGGAAGGAAACTCACCTGAGACTGCTGAACTGATGCTGCTAGTCCTTGACTGCTACTTGACCTCTGACTCCGAACTGCTGCTCCACTAGCTCCTCGAGCTACCAATGCCAAAATAACACTTAGTCCAACTGACCTCCAAAGGTCAACTAGGTCAACTCTAGTCAAGGTCAAAATCCTGGTCAAATTCAACCTTCCAGGTCAACCCTACTCGCCGAGTCCACCTAATAACTCGCCGAGTTCATATGCTCAGGGTCCTTCTATTCGCGACTCGACTCGCCGAGTCAGTCCATGACTCGCCGAGTCAACTATTCCCGAGTCCTGACCTGTCCAACTCGCTGAGTCTCCACCCGACTCACTGATTCGAGTTTCAACTCGAAGGGTTTGGGGGTTTTCGCGACCTGACTCGCCGAGTCCAAGAATAGACTCGCCGAGCCCAAGGCAATCATCAACCAACTCGCCGAGTTGTTCTTCCAACTCGCCGAGTTCATGCCTAACTTCATCCGACTCGACGAGCTGTTCATCCCACTCGTCGAGTTCCTCCTCATCTTCAAGCTACTCGCCGAGTCCAATCGAAGGACTCGCCGAGTCTATTCAGTCCTTAACCCATGCAGTGACTTTTCGAGCCAAACAGGGCTTCTAACTTATAGATCCATACTTCTAAGGCCTATCCCCTACGTAAAGTGGCAAACTTTACGTGTAGATTAAGAGATCTAGGCTCAAAACACATTAAACTAGGGTTTATGGAAAACATACTTCTTCAACATACCAAGGGCTGATACTTTAGGGGATTCTAGACCAAAACAAGCATGGATCTAAGGTAGCAACCTCAGATCTGGACCTCTAACTCGAAATGGTTACATATCATACCAAAAATGTCCAAAACTCACACATAAGAATAGATCTAGGTGCAAAGGGAGTCCAAGCAATAGCTTATTACCTCCAATTGGTCTGAAATGTTTTCTCAATCCCGGATCTACAGTCCCTTCTTGCACCTCCAAGGCCTTTCTTCCTTCTCCAAGCTTCAAAAGCTTCACTAAGGGTAGATCTTGCTCCAAAACGATTATGGCGGCTAGGGTTTAGTGATATGTGCTAGAGAGGCAGTAAAGGAACCCTAGGGGAGAGAATGAGACGTTTAAATAAGCTCCAAGTCCCGGATTTAGGGTTTTCCTTGCTCAGACCAGACTCGCCGAGTCACCTTGGCCGACTCGCCGAGTCGGTCGCTTATACCTCAACCCGGATCCCGCTCGGACTCGCGGAGTCTCTCCATGGACTCGCCGAGTCTCCCCTTAAAATTGGGGTTTTCTTTCTTTTCTTGGCTTTCCAAACTTTGCGTGTTACATTTTTTTTGGTATATTTAGGCATTTTGGAAAAATCGAAGGAGTAAACCGGGTACTCCTTTATGCCAACCATTTCTTGTCTACGTGTATCTCACTTTCTCTCTAAATTTGTTTGACTCCATAGGCTTCTTTAACCACCTCTTCACAGTTAATCGGGGAGACCAAAACTTCATCTATTTTTATTTGATTAAACCTCTTACCAAGTGAATGTAAAAGAGAATTATTGGGAAGCAAATCCACCAATTGCATCTGATTCAAGCGTCAAAAACTTTACCTTCAAAGAAGTAGCAATTCTAGGGCTTGAAACTTTACCTTCAAATCTGATGTGAATGAAGAAATTGGAGGTTGAGGTTTGTTTTAATCATAAACTTGGACCAAGGAATTCAATCAAAGCCAGTTGTCTCCGCCGTTCATCGTTCCTCTCTAGCAATAGCCTTTTCTGTTGCTTCTCCCTCTCTCCTAATTGTCTCTCTTTCCTCGCAGTTTAGCACGTGTGCTTCTTTTTCTGTGTTCGCAAAACAAAAATGGGAAACACACTCACAAACGAAGTGTGTGTGTGTGATCATGGCAATGACAAACTAGGAAGAAGAAGAAGAAGAAGAAGAAGAAGAAGAAATGCCATCTGTCTCTTAATGGTCTGTGTGTTTATGCAATTTTGAAGTAGACGAAGAAAGGCAGAGCTAGATCGAGAATCAAAATAGCAAGAGGAAGAAGATGGCAACATCTTAGTTGTTGTTATTGTCGGTGATATTGGTGACAATGGTGGCTAGAAAGTGGTATGTTTTCCGATGAATGAGAATGGAAATATGAAGGTGGATAGAGATATACACAAAAATATGTGTGTGTATATATATATATATATATATATATATATATATATATATATATATATATATATATATATATAAAGTGATTAGCTGAAGGAGAAATGAGTAGATGGTAAATGAAAGCTTTGAAGTTAAAATTTTGTTTGGTTTCGTGTGGAAAATTTGGTTCACGATCGGAAGGGATTATCGGAGTCCACTCGTGCTCTTATTGTTTTGAACATTGAAGAACCGAATACATTAGAATTGGTACTGCCCAGTGAACTCACATGTCATGGTTGATGGGGAAAATCTTGCATACGTGGCACTGAAACCTGCTAAAACAGGTCACGGTGACTAAAAAGTTCGGTTGCTCCAAGCATGCCCCTATAAAGCAACAAAATAAATTTATGGGCTAAATCGATCAACCTTAGAAATATTATAGGAAATTTATGTCATTTCCCCTTTTTTATTTTATTTATTATTTTTTGGAAAATTTTAAAGATAACATTTCTTTGTAAAATTGTATGGTACATATAGCTAGGGATGTGCTTCGGGCCGAAAACGACCAGAACCGGATCGGACCCGAATAACCCAAAGCCTGAGTTGGATGAAAAGTTTGAACCGAAACTCGGGCCGATTATACTAATACAGGACCAGTTCAGTTCAAATAATACAAGTTTTAGTTTGGTTATATATTAACCAAAATGACCGAAATAACATGTAAACTGTGTTTTTGAACCGAAATGACCTGAATAACTAAAATAAGAAAATTCTATATCTAGTTCAAGAAAAAAAATATTAAACATTAAGGTTTTTTTGGTGTTCAATCATAGTAGGAAGTGATCAACGGGAGAAGGTTTTTTTTGTGTAGCAAATTTGATG
Source organism: Lactuca sativa (assembly GCF_002870075.4). NCBI lineage: Eukaryota > Viridiplantae > Streptophyta > Magnoliopsida > Asterales > Asteraceae > Lactuca > Lactuca sativa. Next base: position 55,103,122 of record NC_056625.2, read on the forward strand.
ATGAATCAAGGGAATCAAACTACTGTTTTCGATCACAATAATAAGCAAGGAGTAGCAAAGTAGTCTGCTAGGGCAACGACTTCGATATTTTTTTTTAAACATCGATTGGTATTGGCTGCCACCCAATGGGTGGGTACATAAATACGCAAGAGCCAAAAGGAATCGATCAAGTGACGATTCAATTTTCATGTCGGTCCTATTGGCCTGATTAAACCTTTATTCGGGTAACTCGGACGGAATAACCCGAGAATCGAATTGGGCTAAAACAGATACCCGAGAACCGACCCAAATAAATTATTCGGTCCTAATTCGAATCGGTTCGGGTTTTGGTTTCGGTTCGGGTATTCAGTCCAAATACACATATAACAGCTAGATTATTATAGAAACTATAATCTACTATGATGTATTGGGATTACATGCCTCTATTATACATCATTAACTTTTTTAAAGTTTAGATTTTTGTTAAAAGGTTATTTAACTTTTAATTTTAATATATACTACAACAAAAGTTCGTTGTAGTTGACAGTAACAACCATGATCTACAATGACAACACACATGTGGTAGCAATGGGGTTTGCAACAATTAAGGCTTTATTTCACAATAGGTGTTTTTTATCTTTTAGTGCATGAGTTTGAAAAGCTTAGTGGTGAAGTCGCTTGTTTCCTTCTTTTTCTTGCAGAGCATGACAGGTTGCTCCTCCGAGAAACTTATTGATTTGAACATAGGTAGAGTGCAAGGGTGAATGGTTTTAATTGATAGATTCAATTTTTTTTTTTGTCTAAATGGAAAGCAAAACTGGTTTCAGTTGGTGGTAAATCGATGCTCCTTTCATACGTTCTTGGGTCATTTGTATGTTATATACCGTTTTTATGCCAGTTCAAGTCAAGAAAAAACTAGAGTCTCTTAGCGCCATTTTTTAAGTGATGGTCAAGGTGATAATCGAAAAATGCATTAGGTTAACTTGGATTTAATGATCGCCCCAAAGGATCAAGGTTGTATAGGAATTGGTAGTTTGGAAAACTTTAACCATGCTCTCCTCCGGAAATGGAGGTGGCGATTTGCTAATGAAAGTCGAACCCTCTAGGTTAAATTTATCAATGCAATTCATGATAATAAAGCTATATACTTTGTGGGTGATTCTTGACATACACGCGACAACTTGTGGTCTAGGATCTTTTACGCTACCAAGTGACATAATATGCCATCAAGTGACAGGATACGCCACTAAGTGACAAGATATGCCACCAAGTGACAGGATATGTCATTCATGATGTTGAAGCGCCATCCATAATGTGGAAGCGCCACTCATCCATAATGAGGAAGTGTCATCCATAATGTCAAAGGATTATCTAAGTTTCTTCCAAGTAAAAGGTTTCAACAACAAGGATCAGTTAGTAATTATGTTTCAATGGAAACAACAAGGTAGTCATGGAATGGAAGTATTATGGTCAGTCGGTATGCGATGTGGAATTGTATTATCAGTATTTTACCATGGGCTGTCTGTCTGGGAGTTAGAAAATGCTTAGAGTTTCAAATTCCAGACCGAATGGTAATGGTTATTTTTCAAGGCTATTGGATGAAGTGTTTTAGTTGTTCGGTGTGGCTGGCAGGTAGTAAGGAGTGATTTCGAGGACGAAATCTAATTTAACTGGGGGAAAGTTGTAACATTCGTGTCCTTGGATGAATCGAGTTAGGGTTTTGGAGAGTCAAAATTTTGGAGTTTTGTGAAAAAGGGGTCCTCATGATGTAAGGAGGGCCGCATGAAGATTTTATCCGAGATTGTACTCACAACGTGAGCAATAAGAGCTCACGACGTGAGGAGCACTGATGTCCAAGCCTACGAAGTTTTAGAGTTTCTTTCGCATTTAAGCCCTCTTATTTTGGTTTTTGGGTTCATTTCTCAGCCTCCACCTTCCCCTAACTCAAAAACCCCTAACCCTAGCCTTTATTTGTGTTTCTTGAGCTACTGGTGGAGTTTTGGTGGTTTAAAGAGGAGGATATCATCATGGAAGCATAGTTGTAGTTTGAAAACCTCATTTGCAACCTTTAGCTACACTTCTGGACCAATGTTAGTAATCAAGATCCAAGTTAACTTTATGTTTCCTTGTTGCTAGATCTAAGGTTTTATGCATATTTCTCCAAGATCGTAAGAGTTGGAGTGTTGGGACTCCATAAAGTTGGCAACTTTATGGGCCCTTAGGGTCCCTAGATGCTTATATGTCATGGATCTGAAGTTTGGATGATGTTGGAGTTCATGTATGAGAATTAATCCTCTTTTTCTCCATGAATGACCGATTTTGACCTTGTGTATTGTATTGGATGTACACCGCCTTAAAGCATCGATTTTTATGACCCTAGGAGTGTTAGGAAGCCTCCTAGAAAAGTTGGATTGGCAGCTTAATGGATTAAGAGGTTTTTGGATCAAAATGGTGTTCAGACGGATCTCACGACATGAGGAAGATGCATGTCACGTCGTGAGGGTTGCAACCTCGCTTATTTTGTCCTGTAGCGGCTCACGACGTGGGCCATAGATGGTCATGTCGTGAGGGCCTGCTGACCGTTGACTTTATGACCAAGGGTATTTTGGATATTTTGGGTGGTTCCTAAGATGTGGTTTTGGGCCTTGTTGGGTCTTAGTTTTCAATATGTGGGCCTTTTTTGTGCTTGGGCCCATTTGGAGCTTTGGATATCTTTTAGGAGTTTGAGCCTCCTAGGTTTAGACCCAAGATGGGTTCTGGGCCGATTAGGAAGTTGGGCCTTACAGGGCTTTTGATGCTACTGGTCAGCCTTAGATTGTTGGCCAAGTGAGGAAAGGGTAAAATGGACTTTTACCCCGAGTGTTAAACAATCAGAGTTGAACCCCAACTTTGGGTTGTGGACCAATTATTAATTTGGTATTATTTGTTGGTGCCAGCGCACAGGATTTTCCGGAGCGGTAGTCTGAGCTTTTATCTGGGATATTCAGCAGTTTGAGGTGAGTTTTCCTCACTGTACTTACAGGTCGAAGGCACCAAGTCCATCTCATTGGATTGATATCCTGTTATACATTGATATGCTGAGTATGGAATAGATCTGTATGATTATATGCTAGTTGCCGATATGCTTAGTCTGTTAGATCTATAGGACTACCTATGATTCTGTATGCATGACAAATTGTATATGCTTGTTATCTGTTATATGAGACATATTGTGGTGGGTTAAGGTTGTACTACTTTGTGATGTAGCCAACAAACCCGGGAGCATTCCGGATATGAGCTAAGGGACGGGTTGGGCATGCCCGACTCATACTGAGGGCTTGGAAGCATTCCAGATACGAGCTGAGGGCCGGTTGGCATGCCAGACTCGTACTGAGGGCTTGAGGCATATTGTGTTGGGTTGAGGTTGTACTGCTTTGTGTTGTAGCCAACAAACCCTTGAGCATTATAGATATGAGTTGAGGGTCGGGTAGGGCAAGACAAACTCATACTTAGGGATTAATGGCATTCCAGATACGAGTTAAGGACCGGTTGGTATGTCAGACTCATACTGATGGCTAAACATTTGTATTTCAATCTGATGATTGAGGGAGCAAGTCAGACATAAGCTTTGGGCCCCGAGGGCAAACCCGACTTATGATTTGGGCTCAAGAGCAAGCTAGATATGAGATGTGGGCCTGATAGGCAAGCCATACTCATACTGTGGGCTTAGGGGTAAAACCAGTCTTTTAGCTATAGACCCAATACATGTTGTTGTTTGTTTGTTATCTGTATGTGTGGTGATATTTTTGGGGAAACTCATTAAACTTCGTGCTTACAGTTTTGGTAGACATTGACAAGGTGATGACATGACTGTACACATAACTGTTTTTACAACTGACTGGATCTTGGGAGACTCTGATTTTAAATAATGTTTTGGATATAATAGTTTATAAACACTTTTAGTAATAACTTGGTCGCTTTTGTCGCTGGACTTTTGTCGCTACTAATGATTTTTTTTCTTGTAGTGTTTCTCTTGGATTGGTTGCCTTATTGAGACCGAACTTGGGGCCAAAGGGGATTGTTGTGGCCTCGGTCTTGTGTCCAGCTTGTCAAACATAAACAGAATTCTTACACCACTTGTTTATGGAGTGCAAGATAGTTGCGTGAACTTGGGTTGCAATTGGGAAACTAATTGATTTGAAAATTCCATAAGATATTATGATTACTTTGCTCCTTTTTTGGGTGGATGATTTAGGAGTTTATACAAAGAACTAATAAAAAGAAAATCGTTAATGGAGTCATCGTTTACACGATGTGGTTGGTTCTTTGATGGTTCAGAAACAATTCAGCTTTCAACAACAATAACTGCAGATTAGATTTCATGTTTATTGTGTTGTTGATTACTCATGTACGTTGTGCTTTAGTAGAAATTGTAAGTCTAATGTAAAATGGACGGAGGGGATCCAAAACCCTCTAATTTATATGCATTTTCCCCCTTGCTAAAAGTTGTTTATTTATAAAATTCAATTGTACAAAAAAAGTATCTAAGCCTGAAATCTTCAACCAACCGAGTTCAGGGTATAAGAGAATATGCACAAATAAACAGTAGAAACTCCTAGGACTGTTCACTATTTGGATAAAACCGAATTGTCCAATTGGACAATTTGGATCGGACTATTTGGTTCGGATATTTGAATTTTTGGATTGATTTTTAGCAAAACCGAATTATTATTTTGGATTTCGGATTGGTTTTGGTTTATTAAATAAAAACCGAATAGTCCAAAAAAACCAAATTACAATTTATTATTTTGTTCTTTTTAATATATATCTTTAATAAATTATAAATTTACTAAATTATTCTTTTATTATATTAAAAGTTTTCATCAATTATAATACATTAATATGTACTTCTTATAAAAAAAATTGTCTATAAAGTAGTAAACTATAATTTATTTTTCTTGATAGTTATTTATAAGTTTTAGTTCACAACTAATTAAACAATATTTTTTAGTTTACATTATAGAGTAAGTTAATATTAAAGTTATATATTTGTTGAAATGTCTTGATTCTTGAAAACCGAATTGTAAAAAACCGATCCAACCGAATTATAATTTGGTTGGATCGGATCGGATTTGAATTTAGTTTGGACTATTTGGATCTACGTTTTGAAAACCGAAATTAATTTGGATTCACTTGATCGGATCGGATTAAACCGATCCATCCAAATGAACACTCCTAGAAACACCCCTTGTACAGTTGTACGTTGATACATCATATCAAGTATTTGCTTGCTTGATAAGTTAAATGTCAGAAAATAATGTGTTCTTATATATGAATGGTATATAACTTTAATCACTCTTTCAATAGCTTATCTGGTGAGACTTCCAAATGCATTTTCGGTGTGCCTGGAAGAAAGGGACTTCCATAACTATCAAAAAGATATAAAAAGAAAAAGAAAAAGAAAAGAGATTGCATTAAACATCAGAATCTTGAATCACTCTCATTTCTCCATCATCCTACACAACACTTTGAAGTGTGAATCTAGATTTACTTTTGTTAATGGAAAATTTGTTGCATATCGTTTTCAATTTTTTCTTTCTATTTAATGTTACAATCACTTATTGCACATATACGATATTAGATAAGATATATGAAAGACTAAGTTATGTATATGGCGTGTAGTGTTCAAATCCCATATGCATCTGGTTGTTTACACTCAAAGTGTCATATATATGTACCTTTATTAGTTGCGTGTCTAGAGAGTTTAAATACGATAATTCATATATGTTACCCGTCATGTGATATTTTATTAAAATGAAGTAAATACTATATGAGAAATTAAATATCTTTCTATTTTTGTTCCTACAAATCCTCCGACCCAATTAAATAATTATACGTGTCATTTTATTACACTTAGATATCACTAAATGCGTATTAAATGTGACACATGTCATTATTTAATTGGGTAGGAAGATTTTTAGGAACAAAAAGTAGGAAGATATTTAATTTCTCATACTATATTAATACAATGATACGAATACATGCAGTGTTTTCGAAACATATTCGAACCGGTAGGACCGAGAATCGGAGACGAGCGGTTCAACAACAACCGGTTTATGCTAAGTTCTATATTGAATGTTTTTTTAAAAATCGGGTTGAACTGGTGTGATAAAACCGATAAAAAATCCATTTTAACCATTTTATTGAACTTGGATAGTTGGATTTCACTTAGCCCATTAAAAATAGTCTATTTTCAAGGAAAATTGATTAGTTTGATCGATCAGGTTATCCGGAGTGAACACAATTTGAAGGACGATACACACCACTGTCACTGCTTGATGTAGACTGTAAGTTTAACCGGTGAACCAACGGTCAAACCAGTTGAACCGTGAAGCATTCATTCAACTGATTCAACTAAAAAATCGGTCCTTAAAACATTGAATATATATACATGTAAGATTTGCAGTGTCAAAAAACCTATTTTGAAAAAATAGTTCTCGTCAAAAGTTTGTTTAGTTTTCTTTATAAAGAATATCATATTATGTAGAGTAAATTTGTATGACCCATGTTCCAGTATGGTTTAGCTTTTTTTCTCTAGGACTAAAGATGAAGTATTTGGGAAAAACTATGTGCCACGATGTGGCATTGATTAAATGGCACGCATATTTTATTGAGCCACCACGGTGTGGCCAAGAGTTGCCACGACGTGGCAGTTGTTTTTGATGGGTTTTAGCCATAAGAACATCCTATGTGCTCATACAAACCCTAATGCTTGGATCTAGGTTTCTCTATTGTACATGCAATTCATCCAAGACATAAACCCTAGATCTAGTATATGATAATCAATATAACATATGAATTAGGGTTTAGATCATACCTTGATTGTTATGTAGTAATAACAATCTCAAATCCTCCTTGTAATGACTTTAGAAAGCTTAGAGTCACAAATGTCACTCCCCTAATGGTTCACAAACACCAAGAGCAAGAGGATGAAGAGGAGAAGAGAAGGAGGCTGCCCAAAACGTGTGAAAACCTTAGAGAACAAGTTCTTTTTCGTTTTTGGGGCTTAAGGGTTCTTTAAATAGTGAGGCTATTAAGGTTATCTAACAAGGAAACCCTAATTTGGATGCTTAAGCCCTAAGCAACCCATGAACTCCTTTCTTAAAGGCCTTTGGACGATTTCTAATGGGTTTCCCCATAGAATTCGTCCACCCCTTTAATATGGAGTCCATTAGCTCAATATTCAACTATCACACAATTGACAGTTCTAGTCCCTTAAGTTTAATTAATGTCTTTTAGCCACAAACTTAATTCTTATTAATTCTTGACTAATATTAATTAAACAATATGATTTCTCCTTTAATATATTATTCTCATAATATATTAATAAATCATAATTCATCCTTTCTCTCCATAATTCATCCTATCAAGTTGCTTTGGTGAAGGCAACCCAAAAGGACCATGCACCATCGGGTCAAGTACATACCAAAATAGTTATGGACTTAGACACTAATCCAATAGTCTCCCACTTGGATAAGTCTAATAACTATCCTACGTATGACTTCAGATCCTGATCTGCAATCGTAGCTTTCCAAAGCCACTGTCAACTCTGGTCTTATCAGATACGCGTGTCCTTTAGACAAGGGATCATATATTCCTCCATTCTAGATATCGTACAGATATGAGACATGAACTTAATCATTCCCTCTATACTATTTCCTGACTTCCGATTTATGACGACTAATAACAGACTACAATTTGAACACATCAAATTAGTCCCGGCTTGGCCAAGCGCTTAGGTGCCATCACTAAATCATCGAGGGACCCAAAGATATCGCTTTTATCCTACTTTGGATAAAAGGAATGGATAAACTTTGATTCAATGCTTGCTTGCACTCACTTACTGAATCACACACAACAATATGTTTTATAACACCAAGTTACTGGTGCTTTTACATATTATCAATGTGCAACCGACTCGCAAGATACAACTCACACATCTCGGTTTCAAGAATATAAGATGTGCTCAAATCATATTCGCACTCATGAATGTTGCAGCAAACATTTGCTTATGTCTAATACACTTTAGACAATCCACACACCAATTCACGACAGTCTTCATTCATACCTACTTCCAACATATGAACGACTGTGGTCCGTTCGAATAATTTGACTGTTCTGAACCAATTAAATTATTCAGGAAGTCAAAACATGCAAAGTAAAACACAAGAATAATACTAATCACATATAGCCTCAAACCTTGAAGTATAAATAAAACACCTTTTATTTATCACCATATCGATTACTCATTATTTGTTGTTTCGGGTAATCAACTTCTTACTTGAATTATAACTACACTTATCCCATGATCTTAGCATGCACACAATGCTAACCTATGGTCCTTACTTTGTGAAATAGATCAAATGAACACATTTCCAATCATACTCATTTCACAACTCTCAATCCTTATCATAAGTATAAGAATATCAAATTCTTGCCACTTATAGAATATGTTAGATTCTAACATTTTATGCAATGATTCTTTTGTAATGTCACTGCACTAAGGTCACAATGACTATTGCCAATGAATTACAAAGCTCTCTATCGGAAATTGTTACAAGACAATTCCATAGATGTGATGTCTCCCACTCAAAGTACATTCCTTTGAACATCCTTCTTGCATAAAAGTTTCTAATCTAGACATAGACTCTTAATATCCAACTCCCAATATGGAAACCTTTCCATACTTACCATATGACAATCATTCTTAATAGAATCTTATCTATTCATAATAATGTCGATATGCTCCATCCAATATCATACTTCCAACTACTCACAAGCGACCAATCCTTAGCAAGCTTTGGATCATCCTTTGATAGTTGTTTAATTATCTTAGTCAAAACCGATTCTAGTCCTTTTTCCCTCTAAATGCGCTAGACATTTGGAAAATTTTAGAATGGTCAAATATTATAGCATTTGCAATCTATCCTATACCCGAATCGTATGGGACACGATGCATAATGTCTTACATAAAGATTTGATACTTTATCAATCTTCTGCCATAATATCTTATGTGTCACGTTCTTATGATTCGAATTATGAAGAGGAATGTCGTAATCATAATCGAAATTTAAGAACTCACTATGTATCCTTGACTAAGTTTATTAACATTCCATAACCTAAGCCTTTAGTTTTGAAATGAAGCATAATATTCTCTCCCTTAATTATAGAAAAACAACTATTCAACCTTTACCACTTTGTAAAGTATGACTCTTGTTTTCTATAATTAATATTACTAACTTGCAATACCTGTCTTAATAATCATACAATCATAACATTTATGCTCCCAATATCATGATGATTATTATAAACATAACACTTATGCTCCCACTAGCTTTGACATGTATTCAGAAACCAGCTTAACTTCTAGAAAAACAATACCTATTGAATTTCTTAAGTTCATATTTCTAATACCTAATGCTTTGATAATCTTTTATCTAAGCTTCTCAAACTTATACACCGTTGCATTAGATAGCTCATATGTGTGTCTAAAACAATTTAGACAGATTGCCAAATCTCACAATTCGAATCATGGAAAGGGATACCGCAACCATAATCGAATTCGAGAATCCAATTATCACAATCACTATCTTCTTAAAATCTCTTTTAGTGAAAGTATTTCCTCACAGTCATTTTCATGAAAGAGGGAAATTTATGACACTTAGATTTTAATGGTGTATGTGTTCTTATCCATGTGAATTTGTCAAGAACAAAGTTTACGACAAATTCAAACTCATATGGACCGAACTTTCTTAATCTTGATTTCTTTCCTTATGGTAACACGGCTGCCCACCATGTCTTCCAAGTAGTTAAGCAGCTCACCTTTTCCTATCAATGTACTTTTCATTGATCAAGGTCCTTGCCTTTTATGCATTCAAATGAGAACCCATAGGGATCACATGCATAATTAACTCAGTTGGAATGGTACAGAAAACAAGATGATGTCAACACGATAGGTTGTAAACCTCAACTCGTTCGCTAGTGATGATCGATAAGGTTTATTTTGATTTATTCTTGAAACCTTTCAAGACCATTAAGACTCCCACTGACTCCTTGACATATAAGGTTCTCTTGTCAATAAGCATTTCTTGACAAACAAATATTCAAGAGTTAGTGTAGCTTTTATCAAGACAAAACACTTCATAAATTGGTCCTAGTTGGTCTTTGTCTTATCCAAGACATCACAACTTTCCAATTTCAAATGTGTAAGAATAGGAAAACCTTTTTCCAAATTCTTCATTTGATGAATGTTATAAACCTTCTTAAGACTTGTCACTCAATGTCACAATCTTAACTTTAAGACTTGTTTTGGAACGAAATATGATTGACTTCTTATTTAACCATTTCTTCAATTCTTGATTTCTCTTCTCAGACAAACAATTGTACTAAGACTCACTTAGAGGATCAATTGAGATATGGTTCTTAATCATTAAGACCTATCATAAAACATAATAAAAGGTACTCTCCCTTCTTCTTAGAATAGAGAAACTTTTATCTTTCTACCTACTTGATTCTTCTAATTCGTTTTGCTATTGATTTAAACTTTTTCAATCAATTCAGAATTACAATTACTCTTATAAATATAATCATATTTACTAAACCTTTAGTAAATCATGACGAATATCTTTGTTACTCTTGTGGTGGACTTGATCAACACACAACTTTGTGTACTCGTTCTCCTAGTCCTTCACTTGACACTTTGTTAGCGAATTAGTCTAATTTCCAAATATGAAATTTCTCATTCATCATGCAACCAAGTTGCATGATTCCAAGTTTCTGTCCAATTGAAACTTGGGCGATGAGAAACTTTCCCTATTTGGTAAATTCTTGACCTTTCCACAAATAACATAATTAAGAATCCCATCCATTCGTTGTAGAAATATGTGAACATCAATTTTCCATAATGATTTCATTGCAAGGAAATAAATAAATAAATAAATACGTCAAAAAAAATTATTTTATTCATAAAAGCAGCGGAAAACATTTGTCCTTTCAATGCAAAATCAACTGAAAAACTATGTAATCAAATATTCCTAACAATTCTATCATAACTTTCTAAGCTCAAAATATAATCTTCAATTCCATGCGATCGAGATCCATTTCTTTGTGATTAGACTCATTTTGCTTTTCCATCAAGCTTCCTCTCTTTTCACTGATCCTGCAAAACATTCAAATGTAATCTCATCACATTATTTATTAAGAATCAACGAATAGGAACTTAATGGAGTTAGATAGTGGATTTTACCTGAAGCACAACCATACTTTTTGACTCTCCCATCTTCTGGACTCTTCAGGCTCTTAGGACAGACTTGTATCCAACGCCCTTTCTCTTAGCAGCAAACGCATGTCGGTTCTCCTAGAACGTCCTCGGAAGCATGGTTGGTTGACTTTCCCAACAAATACGCTCCATTGCTTTGCCAAATCATTTCTGATTCAGCAGCAATGAGCATGTAAGTTAGGTCAATGAGGTTTTCGTCATGATCCATCATATAATACTTTCTTTTGAACTCATTATATGATTCGGGAAGTGACTGCAGAACCCAGTTCACAGCCAACTTATCTGGGAATGACGCTCCCAACATTATCAACCTATCGATGTGTGATTTTATTCCTAGAACGTGGGCACACACGGGTTTACCATCTTCATGTTTCATTTCCAATAGGGCTTTAGTGACATTGATCCTTTCAATTCTTCGATCTTGTGGGTTAGGGAGAATAACGGGAGGAGGTGGAGGAAGTGAAGCATGATTTCTTGTTCCTCGATCGAATCGTGGAATATCATCTTCATGTGGAATGCTTGTTCCACGGGATTTGGGAAGACCATAGTTGTCGTACTTTGACATCTATAAAACGAGAGAAAACAAATTCAAGTTAGTTGATCGATTGAGTCCTTAATAAATCACCCAAATGAGATATTAAGGATAGGACCCAACACACTATTCCACAACTCGGGAGCGGGATGTCGTAACCCAAATTACAGAACATTTGAAGGTAAATGAATGACGATTCACTAATTTTCCACCATGAAAAACGAAAAACAGATTAAGTCTTAAATGTATTGAAAAACTCCTAGATCCTTTGAGATTCATTGAACCTTTTCAATGGCATGTTTAAAGCTCGATATGCCCCTCTAGTTTGTGACTGGGATTCCGAGGATCACAAAGCGGGTGTAAATAACCATGCAAATCTACCTGGTGCCCCCACATGTTACAGTCACCTATTCAATGTTCCGGTTAACCACACACGCTCCACCGAACTATGACAAGCATTGATTCTGTTGGGTTTTGAGCATTCTAACACTCTTATGGTGTACATGCAACCCTATAAACCTTGGATCTATGTTTTCTCTATTATACATGCAAATAAGAACTTTCCAAGAGTTTAATCCTAACTAGCATACTATGAGGTAACTATACTACAAAGACTAGTTAGATGACATACCTTTTGGTGTAGCTTGATGTCTTCAAGCTTTAAGAGCTTAGCCCCAATAGTGTGGAAGCCTCAAATGGAATCACAAATCACCAAAACACCTTGGAAGACTTTAGAGAATATGGATACTTGGTTCTCTCTAGTGAAATTGGCTAGCCCTCTTAGTGTACCCACACTAGTGCCCATTTCACCAACCAAGGACATCTTTATATAGTGTGGAGGATTAGGGTTAAACCCTAATATCCATGACCTTTCATTTCCTAGGATCCATGGGTTAAAGCTCCATGGACTATCCATGAAGACTTAGCCCAACCTAAATGAACTTGGCCCACTACACATATATATCTAAGAGTCCATATTTAATTAGTTCATTTTGATCACTTAATTAATTATAAATTAATTCTTGATCAATACTAATTAAATAATATGATTATATTAATATATTAGAACTTATAATATATTAATATAAATCATAAATATACTATTCTCAAAATACTATCCATATAAATTGTGCCGGTGAAGTGCAACCCAAATGGACCATGCCGGGTCGGGTCAAGTACATACCAAATATAGTTATGGACTTAGACATTAATCCAACAGTCTCCCACTTGGATAAGTCTAAAACTATTATTGAGTATGACTTCAAAACCTAACTGGCAATCGTAGCTCTTAAAGCCGCTGTCGAACTCTGATCTTGTCAACGAACTTGTCCATTAGATAAAGGATCATATATTCCTCCATTCTAGATATCATATGGACTGAGACATGGATTATAATCATTCTCTCTATCCATTTGTTGTTTCCCGATTTTCGATTCATGATGACTGACTGATTGAACAAATCAAATCAGTCCTGGCTTGGCCAAGCACTCACATGTATCATCATTAAATCATCGAGGGGCCCACAGATATCGCTTTTATCCTGAAGGTAAAAGGAATGGATAAACTTCGACTCATATGGCTTGTTCTACTACTTGTTGAATCATACACAAAGGCACGTTTTATAACACCGAGTTATCGAATGCGTTTTCGTGCAATCAATGTACAACCAACTCATAGTAACAACTCATATCTCTAGGTTTGAAGAATATAAGATATTATCGTCTCATGATCACTCGTGATAAAATCCATGAAGTGATTCCAATGAGCGCAGGTTGAATCCAATACTCAGAACTTATGAGCACTCATGAGTGTTGTAGCCCTTTGTCCAACATCTTAGACCTCTACAAGCCAACCCATGACAGTCTTAATTCATATCTACTTCCAACATATGACCGACTGTGGATGGTTTGAATAACTTAGTCATTCCAGAAGAATAACCTAGTTTATTCTGGAAGTCAAAACATGCAAAGTGAAACACAAGAATAAATGAATCAAATATGGTATCAAACCCTATGAATATAAATAAACACTTTTATTTATCACCATACTGATTACTCATTATTCATTGTTTCGGTTTGATCAACTTTATACTTGAATTTAAAACAATAGTTATCCCATGCTCCAAGCATGTACACTATGTTTTCTAAACACTAGTCATGCCATACACAAAGTATGCATACTATGTTTGTATATGATCTTTACTTTGTGAAATAGATCAATTGAGCATAACTCCAATGATCATCTTTTCACAGTCCCAAACCCTTACTGCAAATGCAAGAATTCCAAATTCATGCCATTTACTGAAATCTGTTAGATTCTAAACTTATATGCATTGATCCTCTTGTAATGATTATGCACAAATTCAACCAGACTTGGCAACAATCATTACAGAGTATTCCAACGGAGATCAACTCCTTGGAAACATCCTTCTTGCATTAAGTTTCCTAATCTTACAGATTGAATACTTTCTAACTTTGAACCATTTCCATATTCCATTTTGACTATCACTTCCGAACAAGAGTTGCCTCTTTTCAGACTATGTCAATATGGTCCTTCCAAAGTCAACACTATACTTCCAACTGTCCTTGAGCAACCAATCCTTGGTAAACCTTAGATTGTCCTCAACAATTGCTTAATCATTTTAGTCATATCCAATTCTAGACCTTTTCCCTTCTTAATGCCCCAAGCATTTGGAAAATTTTAGAAATGATGAATATAGCACATGTAATCGATCCTATATCCGAAGCATATGGGACACGATTCATGATGTCTCACATAAAGACTAAACCAGTCTTTTGCTATAATATTTCCATTTCTATTTGCCAAGTTCTCATAATTCAGATTATGAAAAAGGATGCCATAATCATAATCGAATTTTGAACGCAAATAATGAATCCATACATAGAATTTCCTTATGTTGAGCCATTCCAACATGAAATTCATATATATATATATATATATATATATATATATATATATATATATATATATATATATATATATATATATTCTTGACTAAATACGATTAAGACCTCAATCTAAGCTTTTAGATTTGAGATGAAGTATAATTTCCTCTCCCTTAATTATAACAAAACAACTTTTCCTAATTGAGACCTTTTGTTTTCTATAATTAACATTGCTAACTTGCAACCTTTATCATGCTCCCACTAACATGATGATTAATAGCATAAGACTTATGCTCCCACTAGCTTCGACATGTACCCAAAAATCAACTGGAATTCTAGAAATCAATACTTTATTGACTTTCTTACCAAAGTTCAGATTTCTGATACTAGATTGCCTTGATAAGACTTTATCAATATCATACACCTCTCTTAGATAGCTCACATGTGTGTCTAAACAATTTTAGAACTATGAAAAGGGATGTCGTAATCATAGTCTAAATTGTTTAGACCTTTTGCCATTTCTCATAAGTCAATGTTAGTGTGTCGGTTAACCACGCACGCTCCACTAACGACTTTGAGAACTGCAAATATCACAATTGCTTTCTACTTAAAATCTACTTAGTGAAAGAGTTTCCTTACCATCATTTTCATGAATTGAAGAGAAACCTTATGACACTTAGATTTTATGGTGTAAGCATTCCTATCCATGTGAATTTGTCAAAACCATAACCACATGACTAGGTTAGTGACAAATCCTAACTCATATGGATTGAACTTGTGCAATCTTAACTTCTTGCCACCTAGCAGCTCAAGGGCCTGCCATTGCTTCCAAGTAGTTATCCAAACAATTTAGAACATGTAGAACTCAAATGTATAGCCAATTTAACTGGAATGGGCACAGAAATGTCAACACGATAGGTTGTAAACCTCTAGTTGTGTGCTAGTGATGAAATACAGGTTTTTGTTCTTTATTACTTCTTGAAACCCTTTCAGGATCTTTTAGACTCCCTCTGTCTCCTTGACCTATAAGACTTTCTTGCCAAATATTCAAGAGATAGTGTGTGGATTCTAATCAAGACAGACACTTAACACAATTAGCCTTAGTTGATCTTTGTTTTATCCAAAACATCACAACTTACCAATTTCAAATGTACAAGAGTAGAAAACTTTTACTCTTACATTTGATAAGTGTTTTAAACCTTGTTTAAGACATGTCACTCAAGTTACAATCTTAGAGTATAACTCTATGAACTATTTTTGAATGAAGTATGAATCATCTTCTTGATTTAACCACTCCAACAATTCATAACTCCTCTTCTTAACTCTCAGAATGTACTTAGAGGATGAATTGTGATAAGGTCTCAAAATCATTAAGATGATCTTAAAACATGATACTAAAGGACTCTCCCATCTTTTCAGATTTGAGAAACTTTTATCCTTCTGCCTAATTTGATTCTTCTTATTCGTTCTGTCATACATTGAAAAAAATTTCAATGCTTCAGAATTATACTTAAGCTTGTAAGTATAATCATATTTACTAAACCTTAGTAAATCATGACGAATAGTCTTATCCATCTTTTATGGTGGACTTTGACAAGTGCACAAAAAAGTGTACTTGATCCCTTAGTCCTTCTCTTGACTCACACATCCATGTGAACAAGCAGTTAGTCTTAATTTTCCAATGCTCGAAAGTTCTCATTCATCATACTATACAACTTGCATGATTCCAAGTTTCTATCCAACTTTAACTTGGGTGATGAGAATCTTTCCTTATTTGGTAAATTTAGACACTACCACAAATGAAAGACTCAAATTCATATTGCCAATATTGCTATCAATGGAATCATATAGACAACAACTTTTTTCCCAATTGCCATTGTAAGGATATTTTTTTAAAATAAATAAAATTAAAAACTTTTCTTTTATTTTAAAACTTTGCGGAAAAGCTAATCCGTACAATGCAGATGTATATGAAAACTTGTTGTCATCTATTCCTAAGCAATCTATCATAACTCTTAAGCACGTGCTCAAAATTCTGATCACCGAACCATGCGATCGAAATCCATCTTCGCGATCAGAATCAGCATATACTTCCTTTAAGTTTCTTTACTTTCTTTGATTCTTAAAACATCAACATGTGACCCAGCCACATCATGTAATAAGAATCTCCAAGTAGGAACTTAATAGAGTTAGACCATGGACTTTACCTAAAATAAAGTCAAACTTATTGACTTTATCATTCTTAGGTAAGTTTGGCAGCTTCATAACCAAAGCCCCTTCCTTTGGCAATAGAAATATATGGATCCTTAGGTAATAGTACATGGGACTATCTCAGATTTAGCCTTTCTCTTTACCATTTGGTCAACCAAGTTGACTATGGCCAATCCCTTTCCATTGGGAAGAGAATGCATTTCTAGATTTCCTGTGTCACTATTGTCCCTGTCCATAAAGTTTTGGGAAGTTGATCTCCTAATCAAATTTGCTTTACTAGTACACTAAATCATTTCTGATTTAGCAGAACCAAGCAAATAGATAAGATCATTAAGGGTCTTGTTATAGTCTATCTCATAGGAGTCCCAAAGGAACTCACTATGTGTCTTAGAAAGTGATTGAACCACTAACTTTCTCATGACTTTGACACCCAACTCTCCCGGCTTGTCAATATGTGACTTCATCTCCAAGATGTGATCACACCTAGACCTTGCCTTGCCAATAGGGCTTGAGTGACCTTGAACTTGTGGGTTAGGGAGAATGATTGGAGGAGGTGGAGGAAGTGAAGTTCCAAGATATTTGGGAAGATCATAGATGTCTGAACTAGACATATTTTTGGAGATAATCAAGATAGTTGATTTAAAGTCCTTAATATAACACCCAATATGAAATATTAAGGCTAGGAACCAACAAACTATTTTATAACTTGGAAGAGGGATGCCGTAATCCAAGCTATAGAATATTTGAAGGTAGGTGAATGACGATTCACCAATTTCCACCATGAAAAACGAAATAATTAATTAGGTTTTAATTGGATTTGAAATTCCTAGATCTTTGAGATTCATTGAACTTTCAATGGCATGTTTCAATCTCGAGTGTGCCCTTCAGGTTTTGTGACTGGGATGCCGAGGATCACAAAACAAGGTGTGAAGTAACCATGCAAATTACTTGGTACCCTTAAGTGTTTACCCCTCAATCAATGTGTCGGTTAACCACACACGCTCCATCGATTCTATGATAAGCATTAAGTTACCCTTTTCCTACCTTATTAAATACGAGTTAGTGTGCCGGTTAACCACACACTCTCCACTAACCGACTTAAACAAAGTGCAAAGTGTAATTTCATGGATTAGCACCTTATTCACATTTTCCTAAGTAACTAAGATTGGGTATTATTAAGAGTTTAGTTACTTAGTATTTATCATTAATACTTTAATGAAGGGAGAATTATAGTCCTGTCAAACCCGTTCGGCTAACGACCCTCCACCAGTCAAGGAAGCGGTGGGTGAGAGTGGACACCCATTAAACTGTCATTTTAAAGGCAGTAACCTTATACCCCCCCTTATAGACCGACTTCATGAATGAGGCCTACTAACGGTAAGACTGACTTTACTCTTATACATATATATAAATATTATTAACTTATAATATTATAAAGTATAAGGGTTGAATTTTAACTCTTTAAAATTCTAAGGGCTTAACTTGGAATTAAAGTATTCATAAAAGAAAACTTTTCAAATTCCAAAACTTAAGGGCAAGTTTTGAAACTATTCAAAACTCTTGGATTTTTATAACTTATGAGTTTTAATTAAAGTATTAAAACTTTTAATGAAGAGACTCTTGGACATCCATAACTTGAGGACAAGTTATGGAGCCATAAAAACTATTTATAAGAAAAGACTCTTCATTTTTTTTATAAGCTAAGGCATTTTTATGAGTTTTTAAGATTCATAAATGTGACTTTTCATATAACTTGAGGACAAGTTACAAAAACACATTTTATGAACAATTTTTAGATTAATTTGGATTGAAAACATCTAACACATATTTTTCATTAATCTAAAAAATAACTCATAAAACAAGGAAACATAAAACTTTTGGTAATCCATAACTTATGGAGTTAAATGTTTGTTTTATGATGAAACTTTTCATGTTACATAGCTTAAGAATAAGTTATGGAATTCTTTAACACATTAACACCAAATTTTGTAACTTCATAAAAACTTTGAATCATTTTTTTAAATCTTTTCATATCCATAACTTATGGAGGTTTCAAAAAAACTCTTTAGATCAAACTTTTAAAACTAATAAAATAATGATATCATTTTATCCTTTACTAAATTTGACCTAATTCAACACATATAGCAAATGATTCAAATTTTACAAATAATTAGTTTTTCACAAAAAAAAGTAATTATCTTAAAATTTGACAAACGTCATGTTTTTTTTCCTTTTTTTTCAACTTTGAAAATAAAACATTTGCATCAATATAACAGAAAACAAGCCATGTCTCTGATACCACTGTTGGGTTTTGATCATTCTAACACTCCTATGGTGTACATGCAACCCTATAAACCTTGGGTCTATGATTTCTCTATTATACATGCAAATAAGAACTTTCCAAGGCTTTAATCCTAACTAGCATACTATGAGGTAACTATACTACAAAGACTAGTTAGATGACATACCTTTTGGTGCAGCTTGATGTCTTCAAGCTTTAAGAGCTTAGCCCCAATAGTGTGGAAGCCTCAAATGGAATCACAAATCACCAAAACACCTTGGAAGACTTTAGAGAATATGGATACTTGATTCTCTCTAGTGAAATTGGCTAGCCCTCTTAGTGTACCCACACTAGTACCCATTTCACCAACCAAGGACATCTTTGTATAGTGTGGAGGATTAGGGTTAAACCCTAATACCCATGACCTTTCATTTCCTAGGATCCATGGGTTAAAGCTCCATGGACTATCCATGAAGACTTAGCCCAACCTAAATGAACTTGGCCCACTACACATATATATCTAAGAGTCCATATTTAATTAGTTCATTTTGATCACTTAATTAATTATAAATTAATTCGTGATCAATACTAATTAAATAATATGATTATATTAATATATTAGAACTTATAATATATTAATATAAATCATAAATATACTATTCTCAAAATACTATCCATATAAATTGTGCCGGTGAAGTGCAACTCAAATGGACCATGTCGGGTCGGGTCAAGTACATACGAAATATAGTTATGGACTTAGACATTAATCCAACAGAGTCACCCTTTGCTACCTTTGTTTAGAACCATTTAGTGTGCCGGTTAACCACACACGCTCCACTAACGTCTTCGCAAGGGCACAAAGTGTAATTTCATCGAATTGCATGAATTCACTTTTGCCTAAAGTAACTAAGATTGAGAATTTTATGAAAGCATTTAGTTACTTTTATACTTCATTATACTTATAATGGAAGGTTTCTGTCCTATCCTACACGTTCGGCTAACGACCCTCCACTAGTCAAGAGTGCGGTGGGTAAGAGTGGATACCCATTCAATCGCCATTTTATAGGCAATTTCCTTAAACACCCCTTATAGACTAGCTTTGTGAATGAGGCCTACTAACGGTAAGACTGACTTTTACTTATACATATATATAATGTTAGACTTTTAATGTTATAGTATAGGGTGTATTTTACACTTTTAAAATACTAGGTGGTCTAATTTAATAATTATACTTTTAATTTAATTAAATTGTACACCAAAACTTTATGGATTTACTAAATCTCTTTAATTATACACTTTAATTAATTAATAAAACCATAAGGGTGTGATTTGAACTTTTCATAACAATACTAGGGTCTTAGAATTTAACATTCCTAAATTAAACTTTTAATCAACTTTTAAATTACAAAACTTGAGGGCAAGTTTTGAAACATTTCAAAACATTAGGGTTTAGAATTTAAATATTTCAAAATCAAACTTTTCAATCAAAATTTAAATTCCAAAACTTGAGGGCAAGTTTTGAAACCTTTTCAAAACATTAGGGTTTCAACTATTTAAATTTCAAAACAAAACTTTTGAGTTCAAATTTAAACTATAAAACCTAAAGGGGAAAAATTGAAACTTTTCATAACACAAGGATCAAATAACAAATAATATAAATTAAACAATTTATTTTATCATTATCTATATTTGACCTAATTTCAATTTTTGCAAAGTAAGTTACCCAATTAATACAAATAATCAAACTTTATCATATAAGGATGTTATTATCCAATCAATTGGTAATTATCTTTTGTTTGATCAAGGATAGACTCATAAATATGTATAAAATCGGATTTTAATGATCTAAAACAGATAAGGCAAGTATCCATGAGTAAAACATCAAGAAATCTCGAAAATAACTCCATCTGACACTCGACATCGCCGAGTACCACACTGGACTCGCCGAGTTGAGGCCTACTCGCCGAGTACACTGTGGTACTCGCCGAGTTCATCAGGCAGGGAGCTCAAAAAAACATTTTTGCAACTTGAACAAACATACAAGGCATCAATACAATAGAAACCAATCAAGGCTCTGATACCACTGATGGGTTTTAGCGATAAGAATATCCTATGTGCTCATACAAACCCTAATGCTTGGATCTAGGTTTCTCTATTGTACATGCAATTCATCCAAGACTATAAACCCTAGATCTAGTATATGATAATCAATATAACATATGAATTAGGGTTTAGATCATACCTTGATTGTTATGTAGTAATAACAATCTCAAATCCTCCTTGTAATGACTTAAGAAAGCTTAGAGTCACAAATGTCACTCCTCTAATGGTTCACAAACACCAAGAGCAAGAGGATGAAGAGGAGAAGAGAAGGAGTGATGCAGCACAAAAAAAACAACACAAAGATAACCAAGAATGAACCTGTTGATTCTAAAAGAATAGCCAGGACAATCTCTTCAAAACCACGTTGATTCTACGAATACCGTGGGATTGGCTTCAAAATCTGGGTTAACACACATAATTTGGGAGAAAATCGAAAGTTCATAAAATTGATGATTGACCATCCAAATTACATCAAAAATAGTTAAATAAGAAGCAGAAATTAAAATAAAACCCTAAAAGTCCATGGGCCAAATACAAACCCAAAAACAAAACCCAAAAATTAAGGAAAAATAACAAAAATTGCTCATAACTCCATCTAGACGTGCTCCTTGCTCCAAGCTTCGATTTGACTGGTCGTAGGCCCAAAACGGAGATTCGTAGCCAAAGTTATGGCCATTTTCGTGAAGCCCCTTTAGTCACACGATCGTGGGCCTCTAGGAACGCAAGGGCCCGATCCTCCACACTAGGGCCCGCATCAAGGAGGCTTGTAACGCCCGTAGATCCGGGCTAGTCAATTAGAGGCAATAGGAGTCGAAAATGACTTTTCGACAAAAGATTATTTAGAATAAATAATCTTAACCAAGTTGTAGAATATGTCACAACGTTTCCGTGCATATAAAGAACGCCAAAATCCGAGTTATAACGAAGAAAGTTATGACCCGTCGAAGTTTCGCGTCGGAACCGACACGGCACCGGGAGACGTAAATAGTGAATTTACGATGGAGGACTTTTTAGCCTTAGTTATCTAAACTAAAGTCATAGAATATGTTAAACCGAGAAAATCCATAAAAAGAACGCCCAAATCTGACTTCGTATGAAGAAGTTATGATTTTTCTAAGATTCGGCTTAGAAGTGTACATCCCAAAACTCAAATTTTAGTTCGAGCGGTTTTTGGCTTACGCGACCTAAATGAAAGTTTAAGATCTAATTAATAGGAAATCAACGGTAAAAATATGGACGAAAACGGAGTTCGTATGAAGGAGTTACGAATTCTTCGCGGTCATTTAACAGTCTAAACGCCTCCTACTGTTACATTTGAGATCGGTCGAGAATTAGCTGACGGAGTCTAAACGAAAGTTGTAGATATTGATTTTACCTACGCGTGGATATAAAGAACGTCGGAAACAAAGCTCGTATGCGAGAGTTATGATTTTTCTAAGTTTGAAGTCTGATACGCGATAGGGGGTGACGTGGCACCACCAGAATTGGACACGTGGCACCACCAGAAGGCCACCACATGTACCAAATCGGCGAGTAGGTCCTCCTACTCGGCGAGTAGGTCAGTCAGCACCCCTATAAATAGAGGTGTCGGGCATTCCAACTTCCTCACCCCTCAACCCTCTTCTTTCTCTCTCTAAACTCTCTCTCTAAGCCTCCCTAACCCCCTAAAGCCTAGGGTAAACCCCCTAGCATCCGAAGGAAGCCCCGAGGCTCCCGGAGCCTCGAGAAAAGAGCCTTTCGGCTCTGGAACGCTGCTCCAGCGAAGCCTGGTTTTGCAAAAAACCCGCTGTAAGTGAGCTGTACCTACCCTATCTTTAGTATAGCTTATGTTTTAATATAGTAACGTTATTAGGAACTTATAATGAGTATTTGGGCTATTATTATGAGTTATATTGAGTGTTATTTAACGCTTATATAATAATAATAATAGCTAGAATATTAATTTGCCGCGATTATCGTTAGACTAAACCCTAGTGGTATTGGTACTAGGTTTTATCGAAGGAAAATCGTTTTGAGAGTATCGAAGCACTGTCCGAGTGCTGAGTCACCACCTTTCAAGTGAGTGCATAGTCCCTTTCATCTTACACATAGATATGAAGTATTTTATAAACTACGTGCTATGTGTACATATTATCTGAATACTTGCTGTCTATGTTGGATGAACGTTTTATACATGTTTTAAATAATTTAAACTATATACGTATTTTATACGAATATGTTGGGAACGACATGGGTAGATGAGCGATGAGAGATATAAGATGATGAGAGTATACGTTGGCAGCTATAGACTTAGTGCCTATTGGACAAACACCAGTAGCTATGGACTTAGTACCTGTTAGACGCTGGTAGCTATGGATTTAGTACCTGTTAGGAATTGGTAGCTATGGACTTAGTACCTATTAGATGAACACTGGTAGCTATGGATTTAGTACCCGATGAGTAGGATATAGCAGCTATGGACTTAGTGCTTTACGAACGAACATCGACAACTATGGATTTAGTGCCAGTCCTATAACCCTGGAAGTAAGGGACTTCGGAATAAACGAATGCAGGATAGATGACTCTTTGGTTAAATCTTTAAGAGTAAAAAAGATAATGGGGATGGGTAATTGGGTTAATTGTTTGATGATTGAACATAATAATTATATTATTGTGGGTTGAAAACCCTATGTACTCACCAGGTTTCCCAACCTGACCCACTCAGTTTATTTATATCACAGGTGACGATACGAAGTGACATTACACTGAGAGATTTAAAGAGATGTAGATCACTAGTGTAAATAATTGTAAGTTCTGTTTATGCTTATGTTTCTGTATTAACGATGACATCCCAAACGTTTTAAAATGAAATAAATACGTTCATTCGAAAATGTTTTAATAACGTATTTACCATGTTTTTCTGGGAACAAATTCCGCAACCTTTTTATGAAATGAAGTACTCTGATTTTTATAAAGTATAAACAAAATCGGTCTTTTCTGGCCGTGAAAATTGGGGATGTCACAAGGCTGCCCAAAACGTGTGAAAACCTTAGAGAACAAGTTCTTTTTCGTTTTTGGGGCTTAAGGGTTCTTTAAATAGTGAGACTATTAGGGTTATCTAACAAGGAAACCCTAATTTGGATGCTTAAGCCCTAAGCAACCCATGAACTCCTTTCTTAAAGGCCTTTGGACGATTTCTAATGGGTTTCCCCATAGAATTCGTCCACCCCTTTAATATGGAGACTATTAGCTCAATATTCAACTATCACACAATTGACAGTTCTAGTCCCTTAAGTTTAATTAATGTCTTTTAGCCACAAACTTAATTCTTATTAATTCTTGACTAATATTAATTAAACAATATGATTTCTCCTTTAATATATTACTAGATTATAACCCACGTTAAACGCGGTGGAACGCATAAAAAAAATAAGATAAAGTTACATAAAGAGACTACGTGTTATGGATTATTATAATGTGTAAAAAAAATAAAACAAAATGTTTGATTATTTAAAATTGTGAAGGACCTCGTTGTAGATAACATTTTTTGTTTTATTGGTTAGACGACATTCCTCGTTATATATGAGTTCCTTCAAGTCTTTTTTTACTTGTTACGCGAGAAACAGTTACATATAACTGACCATGCGAGAAAAATAGTATATATCAAATTCTCAATACGATTATGGAAGGAATAAATGTAGTATACAAAATTAGATTCGTGATATCGGACATGGTGTGGAACAATAGTATATATCAAAGGAAAATACCACAAATAGACAAAAAAAAGGGGGTGAATTTCAAAATTTAGTCATAAAATTTGATTTTTCCAACTATAGACATACATTTCGCGGAGGACCCTCCACGGACGGAATGACGTCATCTCCGCGGAATGGATCTTAGTTTTTTTTTTTTTTTTTTTTTTTTTTTTTTTTAATTTTTAATTCTTAATTCACATCGATTCTTCGGGGTTAAATGTTAGGAAACTTCAATGCTATCTCATCTGAGAGCTCTTTTTTGTGACATGATGATGTAATGTCATTTCTTATAAAAAAAAACATAGATTCTATTTTGAAATGTTGCTATCTTTTATCTAACAACTGATTAAAACATTTGGTTGCGGAATGAGAAAATCCAAGTATTAATGTTTCAAAATAATATAGCTATTTAAATACTAAATAAATATTTTTCTCATAAACAAATATTTAATTTGATGTTAAGTCGATTATGTATTTAGTCACGAGAAAACTTTCGATTGCAAAGCTAACGCTATATCTTTTATTTATTGTAAGGAATTATATGTATTAATATTTATTCATGTACTATAATTAAAGAAAAGAATCATACGACAAGTTAAGCATGAAAATATTTGTTCAAAGTGATTAATTTTATTATAATCTAAACTAAAATAAAAATTTGGAAAAAAAAAAGATAACTAAAATCCATACTTATAAATTAAAGTAATGTTATTATACAAAATAGCTATTTAACCTTACCTCAATTGTTATTACAATTTCTTCATGTTTCCATCAAAATTAAAAAGAGTTTTTACAAACTTATTTTTAAATCTATTTTACTATGTTGCACTGATCGATTAAATAATTATTTAATCAAGATTTAAAAGATTTTTGGTATTTAAGAGAAAAATAAACATTTCTATTAGATTATGCAAATAAAAGTTTGCCTTTTTGAGGGAGAAGATGGAATAACAAAATTATTGCCAACAATTTACAACTTCCGCTAGAAAACTGCAATAGGAGTTTATTTTATAATCTTTGCAAAAGTGTAATAACCAAAAATGGGCATGTCTTCATGTATGTATAGTGTGGTTCTCTAAAACTATTTTGCAAAACTGGAAGCAATTGTTGATTCACAAGCAAAACCCAACATAAATTGATAGGAGTTTAAATCAGGATTTCCTTTAATGAGCTTTAATCTGATTCAACTTTAGCCTCTTCAATATTTGTTCAACAAACACCAACAGTAAAAAGATTCGTAGTTGCTTTTATGATGCAATAAAGATTATTAACATAAAGAGAAATACTAAATGTAAGCAATGTTTTGGGAAGGCGAAAAAAATAATCAGATCACACCGACCAAATAAACATGATGTTAATTGTAAGACACCACAAGAATAATTCAGCAATAGCATGTTATTTTTCTTTATATGATCACTGTTATGCATAGAAAATGACTTGTCATCTACTAATACCAAATGAAAAACAACAAAAAATGTTACAGACCAAGAAAAAGGGACTTACAAAATGTGCAGGAGATGAAGGACTTGTACTTTATGTAGATTATTTATTTAGATCCTAGCGAATAAACTTGAAAGTAGCATGTTATATTGAACAGATCAATAATAGTATATTGCCATTTCTTGAATTTATCTTGAAAAAGCACTAAATGACTAATGATTAGCAACAAAATTTTAAGTGTTGCTGAATTATAGCATCCAACTTTCATTTTCATTACAAATATGTCCTTTCAATCTAACATCTAATGCAGTTTGCTCAAAAAATCTAGACTAAAGAAAACAATCGGTAAATATTTTTACAATGTAACCGAAATTAACCCACATAAAATGGATTGTCAAATCTCTCGATCTGAAATCAATCACAATAAAAAAAATCATATTTTGTAGGCCACAAACTTAAAATAAAGGTGTGCTGAGTTGAATCATTGAGTAATAAGTTGCACCACATGAAAACAGACAATTATACAGTTCAATAAAGATTAAAATTGTCAAAATTATAGCTTTTGAAAGTAAATGTTGCAAAGATTTAACACTAATAGTTATTTCATAGGTGGGGCTCTGGTTGGCGATGTTTATAATCCATTGAAAAGAAACCAAATTGACATTTTAAATAAAAAGTAAGGGCTTGGGGGATCAAGAGTTCATACATGTTTTGACATTAAGAGCTTTTATGCGTGTATGTTTGCTTCATCAACAATAAAAGTCGTTGCATAAACAACATTTGTACAAATACCGAAATACTTAAAAGTTTACTATTTAAAATTAGGTAAAGGAACTCATGTGATGAAAAAAGGCTTATACATGATTTATCTTTGATGATGGGTAACCAAAAAGTGTTTGTAGATGGGAAATTGAAATATAAAAGCTCAAACCTGTTAAACCAGAAAATCAAAATTGATAGCAAACAAAAGCAAAAAAAAATGAAGAGAAGATGCTCACAGGTTCAACAGTAGCTCTTCAATTTCAGGTGCAAAAATGAAGCGTTTTTTTTAATGTCATTGAAGGGAAGATAGATAAAACAGACATGCAACAAAGCCAAGGAAATAATGAGGCGTGTTAGTTTTTGATTCTGATCCGATGGAAAAAATTCAATTCCATCAGATTCCATTAAATTCCATATTTGATGGATTGTACCATTCACTGTGATTGACAAAAGGAACTCAATTCAATTCCATTCTTATTTTCATTAAAGTTAGTGAGTTCCATTTGAGGATTATTAAAGAAAAGACACAAAAAAGAATAACCATAATTTCAATATGCAACCGGGATATGATCATAAAGATCAACACACTATACCTCTGATTTTACATTTCCTATTGAGGAAAAATAGCTAACATCCAGTAACATATCTATCTGAGGAAAAATTCAGTCCAATGGAGCAAATGTTGTAAGGCGAAAATAATCAACATAAAACCACATGAAGTTTTGCCCTATATGATAAGAACCTTCCCTTTCCTTGAGTCTAAGGTTTAGCCAACTGAAGATCCTTATTAACCTATAAAAAAGATACTTTAGTTATGAAAGCTTCATAGATAAAACCTGGCATCCATTATTACAACACGAATCTAGAACAAAGTCGACCTTCATTTTTTGGGTTTGTCATTCCAACCTTCTTATTTCGAAACAAAATCTTGAAAACTATGTAGTTTGAATGGAAAATAATAAAACGCCTCAAGGTAAATGCAACACCCAAACCTTGTGTTAGAGCTAATGGAAACCAGCAGCCAGAGCCACGAGTTTGGGTGTTGAAGTTCACCCACAGAAGGTGCAAATGACTAAA
Source organism: Lactuca sativa (assembly GCF_002870075.4). Taxonomy (NCBI): domain Eukaryota; kingdom Viridiplantae; phylum Streptophyta; class Magnoliopsida; order Asterales; family Asteraceae; genus Lactuca; species Lactuca sativa. The sequence continues at coordinate 55,131,464 of NC_056625.2, forward strand.
ATAAGACAAATTTATAAAATGACAAAGTTAGAGCAATAGAGCATAGTATAACATATGTAAAAACTAAAAACATCTCTTTTTCACCTTCAAAAACACAACTTATAAGTTATATCAACAATAATCTACTAACCAAAATACATTAAACCTCATAAACCGTATACGTGACAAGTAACTCATATTTTTAATTATCTTCTTTCATTTCAAAAGTCAACTGTTGACTTAAGTAGGAAGAAGTGGTTGTGTTGCATCAGAATCTAAACGATGAATAGCCTGAAAAAAAAAAGCAAGTGTTATAGATTTTATATATAAGTACTCAAAATATTTATTAAAGAAAAATGAAAAAAACAAACATATTCACACCTGCATCTTGAATTCCAATTCCATCGGAATCACATACCTGGTGCATTGAAATGAAAACAGTAGAAATTCCTAGCAAGAAATTTATAGTCAAAGTATGACCAAACAAAGTAGCAGATGCAAAGCCTGTGAAAATTGTTGCAACAGTTGCCGAATACTTTTTAAAAATTGTATTTGCATGACACAAACAAAACATATAAATAAATTATATTTTGGGTTTTTGTGAAAGAAATATAATTTATTTATTTTACTTTACCTGCATATTTGAAGAAAAATGAGGATAAAATTACTTGCCCTGCATTGTTTATAATCAAAAGCATAGTAGCTTTTGAACGTCCATGCAAAATATCAAAGCTTTCAGGGCCTAAAAAATAATAATATAATTGTTTTGCATAATCTTTCACTTCCATTATTTTGTTGTTCAAAGACCAAATTACTCTTTACAATTTTTTTGTAATTACCTTTGATAACAACTGTTCCAAGTATCCCTAGAAAACTGAATATAGCAACATATCCATACAAAAACAAATTTTTTAATTGAACAACAGGATATAAAATTACAACACAAAATATAAAGAAACTTTAACTAATATAATATTGAGATCACCTGAAGGTATATGCTTGTGTCATATTGACTTTTTCAGTGCATATTCATTGAAGACAGAAGCCAAAGATGGAACAGTTACCTTTACAGAAGTTAAATTGATTAATGTTTTTGTAGATATATAAAATTAAGATAAATAATGGTAAAAAATACAACTTACAAAAATGAATATGTAGATATATGCACCCATTTCAAGTGGCACACCCATTCTACTACTTCCCTCAGGTAAAGCTTGCATTTGATTTATGCTAATTCCAATAAGCAACAGAGCAAGAGCCTCCCACTAAAAAAACATTTGTAACATTTGTATCATATGTTTTATGATCCTTTTATGATATATGTAAAGAAATATTTACAGTTTAAATCTTTTAACAAACCTGAATAATGGAAAATTGGCGCTTCATTATTATCTTTAATAAAATTGCAATTAACAAACCTGAATAGTGTTACACTTTTAATGAAGAGTAATTCCATTAGTAAGTTTGATAAGATTATAATCATCACAGGTTGAAGCAACGCCAAGGTCAAAGAAATAGATCCCAGCTATCATAACAGCTGGGATGAAGGCAGCCAAGATATAAACCGGAGGAACCTTTCCCATGTCCTACAAGTCAATTATAAGAAATTAAAGGTTAGGATGCAAGAATTTTTCTCCAAAGTAAACAAAAATTTGCAAAAATATACCTTGATTACAGTCCAATGGTATAAAGATTCAGAATCCCATAAGAGTTGGATACAGAGCCTTCTAGGAACACCAGATGGAACTTTGCTTGGTACACAGATGAGCCCTTTAATAACTTTACCTCAATGTCACGTAGGTTTAAAGCAGACAAAAGTGAAAACGTAGTCTGAACCTATTTTTGAAAAGTGAAAACGTACACTTACAAAACTCAAGAAATATTGTAGATTTGAATATTCATTACTTAGATAAGAAATCGGAAAAGAGAAAGTAAAAACGTAGAGCAGCAGCAGAACCGAAGAACCCTATTATCGTTGCCATAACAATTCTACAATTAAACTCCAATTTCTGAATGAAAACATGAAAGATGAAAAACCCATTCGGTTATAGAATCAAAATCGTCAACGATCATAATTACAGGACTTACAGGCAAGATTCTATCGTCCGAGGAAGAACACATAGTAGTGGGGAAGAAGACTTATCTAGGATCGATTTGATGTATGAAATTGATGGGGTCGATTGAAGGAAGCGATTAGGTTTAGAGAAAAAGGGAGGGAGAAAAGTAAGAAGATCATGGCGATTGTTGCATGATTGAAGTAAAATTACGTTTCAATTATTAGGTTACAATTGAAAGAGAGAGAAAGAGGGTAGATGATGAAGGAAAGAAGAGATAAGCGTGTAAAGGTTTATGAGTAACAAGAAGACGTCAGCAAATAATCTAAGGGTTAGAAACTAAGGATTGAAATGTAACGAAGGGTTCTGATTTCTTAAGATTAGAATTTAAGGTTCTCTTTTAGTAATATTTAAGATTCTCATAATATATTAATAAATCATAATTAATCCTTTCTCTCCATACTTCATCCTATCAAGTTGCTTTGGTGAAGGCAACCCAAAAGGACCATGCACCATCGGGTCAAGTACGTACCAAAATAGTTATGGACTTAGACACTAATCCAACAGTTTTGGCCTAAGCTCATCATTCTTTTAGTGTTCCCGTCATATTTAAACCCCTGTAAACCCATTTTAGGGTTCATTATTAGCCTCTAAGCTCTCTTTCACCTCAGAAAACCCTATCCTCCATCCCTTGTTTGATTCTTGAGCTTTTTGGAGCTTTCTTAGCTTGGAGAAGAACAGATCAAGGAGAATAAGGTGCTCTATTGTTGGATCTTTCAAGGAAGCAACACCATCAACATCTTTCATTGTTTCTGGACCTTCGTAAGTATCAAAGGCTCAAAATTTATGCCTTGAAGTGGTTATATCTAAGATATTTTCCTATGTTCCTCATGTTTGAGCAAGTTTGGAGGGGAGGAAATCATAAAGTTGGCAACTTTATGACTCTCCTGAGTCCCAAGAGTATTATATGTTATGGATCTAGTCTTTGATGGAAGATCTTATCATTTACCTAAGTTTTGGCCTTCAGGGTTCATATTTTGAACTAAAATGGATCTTAGATATGTATTAGACAAGCATGTCTATAAAGTTTCCACCTTTATGATATATCTAATATTAGAAACCCTTCTGGAGTAGTTGGGTTAAGGACTTTTTTGGATTTAGGGCTTAATGATTAAAACATCATGGATCTTGGCTTTATCTAGACCTAAGGTTTGGGATCTTGATATCTTTAGGTGTATTAATGGATAAAGTTGGAAAATTTATCCATTTACACAATAGTATGGGCCAGATCTGAACTTTCGAGCCCATAGGAACAAGGGAGGCCGCTTAATCTATTAAGCTGCTCAAGACTCGGTGCCCACGGTGTGGCACCAGGTTGCCACGGTGTGGCGATAAGGAATATTGTGATTGACAGTTGTTGGAGGGCCATACCGTGGCGATAGGTGGCTCCAAGGTATTAAACCTATAACTAGCATACAATTGTCATACACTACACAAGAATCTAGTTAGGATAACATACCTTATCTTAGAGCTTGAAGTCTTGATGTATCTAGCCTTAAGAGCTTAGCCCCAATAGTGTGGAAGCCTCAAGTGGAATCACGACACATCATGAACAAAGGATGAACTTGAGAGAGAATCCCCATGCACCCAAAATCACCATGAACTCCATGAATACACATGTATCTTACAAGTCTTTCACAAGCGGCGATTTTGGCTATGAATGGATGTATTTATATGTGGGATTTCTAGGGTCATGGATAGAACCCAAATCCATACCCATGGGTCTTATGATCCATGATTCATGTAGCCCAACTCTTTATGTATCCAGACATAAACTTAGTCCAACATGGATCATAAGCCCAACACATATAAATATAACTAATTAACATAATTAGTCCCCATAGATTTAATTAGTATCTTATCATCACCAAACTAATCTCCAAATTAATTCTTGATCAATACTAATTAACTCGTATGATTTCATATTAATATATTATAACTTATAATATATTAACAAATCATATATAACATCTTCTCTCAAAAGTCCATCCTAACAAATTGTCCTGATAATATGCAACCCAAATGGACCTTGCTACTCTCGGGTCAAGTATATACAATAATAGTTATAGGCTTAGACATCTAATCCAAAAGTCTCCCACTTGGATAAGTCTAAAACTATTATTGCATGTACGACTTCATAACTCGACTAGCAATCGTAGCTCTTAAAGCCATTGTCGAACTCTGAACAAATCAAATGACGCGTCCATTAGATAAGTGATCATATATAACTCCATTCGAGATATCATATGGACTGAGACATGGATTATAATCATTCTCTCATTCCATTTGTTGTTTCCTGATTTTCAATTTATGATAACTGACTAATTGAACAAATCAAATCAGTCTAGGCTTGGCCAAGCACTTAGGGGTGTCATCACTAAATCATCGAGGGGCGCACAAATATCGCTTTTATCCTTATGTGGTAAAAGGAATGGATAAACTTTGAATCAAATGCTTGTACCAACTATTTGTTGAATCATATACAAAGACACATTTTATAACATCAAGTTACTGATGCGTTTTCGTACAATCAATGTATAACCAACTATTTGTTGAATCATACACAAAGACACGTTTTATAACATCAAGTTATTGATGCGTTTTCGTACAATCAATGAAGAATATAAGATATTATCATCTCACGATTCACTCGTGATAAAATCCATGAAGTGATTCAAATGAGCATGGGTTTAATCCAATACTCAGAACTTATGAGCACTCATGAATGTTGTAGCAACCATTGATATGTCTAATGCACCTTAGACAAATCTTACAAGCCAGATTCATGATAGTCTTTATTCAATACCTACTTCCAACGTATGACCGACTGTGGAAAGTTTGAATAAAATAATTATTCTAGAAGTCAAAACATGCAAAGTGAAACATAAGAATAATACTAATCCTATATGGCCCCAACACTTTGAGAGTAAATAAAAACACCTTTTATCTAAGCACCATATTGATTACTCATTATTCAATGTTTCGATTTTATCAACTTAATACTTGAATAAAAAAAATAGCCATGCCATGCACCAAGCATGCACACTATATTTACCTATGGTCCTTTCTCTTGTGAAATAGATTAATTGAACACGACTCCAATGATGCTCATTTAACAACCCAAATCCCTTTTGTAAATGTAAGAATACCAAACTCTTGCCATTTAGTGTAATCAGTTAGCTTCTAAACGTATATCCAATGATTCACTTGTAATGACTATGCACAAAAGTCACAAAGACTTGGCAACATACATTACAAAGAATTCCAATAGAGAGCAATTCTATGGAACCGAAGTCTCAAATTCAAAGTTCATTCCTTTGAACACCCTTCTTGCATTAAGCTTTCTAATATTACACACATTCAAAGAATAACTTCCGCCTATGGAAACAATTCCATATTAACATTTTGACTATCACTTTTGAACAAGAGTTGCCTCTTTTTCAGAATATGTCAATATGGTCCTTTCCAAAGTTTACATTGTACATCCAATTGTACACGAGCAACCAATCTTTGGTAAACCTCAGATTGTCCTCGACAATTGCTTAATCATTTTAGTCATATCCGGTTCTATTTCTTTTTCCCTCTTAATGCCCTAAGAATTTGGAAAATTTATAATGGATGTAATCGATCCTATACCTGAAGCATATGGGACACGATTCATGCTATAAAAATTTTATTTGCCATGTTCTCACAATTCGAACTATGAAGAGGGTTGCCGTAATCATAATCGAATTTTGAGAACGCAACATATATAGAATTTCCTTATGTTGAACCATTCCAACATAACATTCATATATATATCTTTGACTAAAGTTGATTAAAATCTCAATCTAAGCTTGTAGAATTGGAATGAAGTATAAAATCCTCTCCTTTAATTATAACAAAACAACTTTTCAAAACGAATTGAAACTTTTGTTTTCTATAATTAACATTGCTAACTTGCAAGACATAACATAATAATCATGCTCCCACTAACATGATAATTTAACTAGCATAACACTTTATGCTCCCACTAGCTTTGACATGTACCCAGAAATCAGTTGGACTTCTAGAAATCGCCTTAGATAACTCACATGTGTGTCTAAACAATTTTAGAACTATGAAAAGGGATGTCGTAATCATAGTCTCAACTGTTTAGACCTTTGCCATTACTCACAAGTCTATGTTAGTGTGTCGATTAACCACACGTGCTCCACTAATGACTTTGAGAATGCAAATATCATAATTGCTATCTACAAAAAATCTACTTAGTGAAAGAGTTTCCTCACCATCATTTTCATGAATCGGAGAGAAACCTTATGAAACTTAGATTTTCTATGGCGTAAGTGTTCCTATCCATGCGAATTTGTCATAACCATAATCATAAGACAAGGTTAGTGACAAAACCAAACTTATATGGACTGAACTTGTTTTAATCTTAATTTCTTGCCACCTGGCAGCACAAGGCCTACCATTGCTTCCAGGTTGTTATGCAAACAGTTGAGAACTCATAGAACTCACAAGCATAGTCAATTTTTAACTAGAATAGACACAGAAATAAGAATATGTCAACACGATAGGTTACAAACCTCAAGTCGGGTGCCAGTGATAAACTACAAGTTTTACTCTTGATTAGATCTTGAAATTCTGTCAGGATCTTTAAGACTCCCACTGTCCTCTTGACACATAAAACATTCTTGCTAAATATTCAAGAGTTAGTGTGGATTCTTATCAAGATAAACACTTCTCACAATTGGTCTTAGTTGGTCTTCGTTTTATCCAAAACATCACAACTTACCAATTTCAAATGTACAAGAGTAAGAAACATTTTAGTCTTACATTTGACAAGTTTTAGAAACCTTTCTTAAAATTATGTCACTCAAGTTACAATCTTAATTAGACTATGACTCTAAAACTTGATTTTGGAACGAAGCATGATTTATTTTTTGATTTAACCATTTCAACAATTCATGATTCCTCTCCTTAGCCAAACAAATGCACTAAGGTGTCTTTAGAGGATTAACTGTGATGCGGTTTTTATAATCACTAAGATAATCATAAAACAAGATACTCAAGTACTCTCCCATCTCTTCAGATTGGAGAAACTTTTATCTTTCTGACTAATTTGATTCTTCTTATTCATTCTACCAATCATTGAAACCTTTCCAATGTTTCATAATTACACTTAAACTTGTAAGCATAACCATATTTACTAAACTTTAGTAAATCATAATGAATAACCTTATTAGCCTTTGTGGTGGACCTGACCAGTGCACAACCCAATGTACCCGATCCTTTAGTCCTTCACTTGAGTCACATGTAGATATGAACAAGGAATTAGTCTTAATTTACAAAAGATGAAAATTCTCATTCATCATACAATACAAGTTGCATGATTACAAGTTTCTATCCAACTGAAACTTGGGTGATGAGAATCTTTCCTTATTTGGTAAATTATGACACTACCACAAATGAAAGAATCAAATCCATTTTCCAATATTGCTATCAACGAAATCATATAAACGACATTTTTTAACAAATTCCATTGTAAGGATACTTAAAATAAATAAAATCAAAACTTTTCGTTTACTTTAAAACTTGTAGAAAAAACCTATCCTTACAATGCAAATACATATGAAAACATGTCGTTGTCTATTCCTAAGCAATATATCATAACTCTTAAGCAGCAGCTCAAAATTCTGATCTTCGAACCATGCAATCGAAATCCATCTATTCGCGATCAAAATCAGCTTACTCTTTCTTTAAGGTTACTTACTTTTCTTTGATTCTACAAAACATCAAAGTGTAATTACATTACATCGGGTGTTAAGAATCTCCAAATAAGAACTTAATAGAGTTAGATAGTGGACTTTACCTGAAGTAAAGTCAAACTTTTTTTACTTTACCATCCTTATGATCTTTCAGGTAAAATGGGCAGCTTCGCAACCAATGTCCTTTCTCTTGGTAATAGAAACATATTGACTCTTTGGTAATGGGACTATCTCTGACTTAGCCTTTCTCTTTACCATTTGGTCAACCGAGTTGACTATGGATGAACCCTTTCTATTGGGAAGAGAAAGCTTTTCTGGATATCCAATGTTACCATTGTCAATGTCCATGGAAGTTTGGGAAGTTGATCTTCTAATCAAATTTGTTTTACCAGTGCTCCAAATCATTGTTGATTAAGCAGCATCAAGCAAATATGTAAGATCATTAAGGTTCATGTCATAGTCTGTTACATAGTAGTCCTTAAATAACTCACTATGTGGCTTAGAAAGTGCTTGAAGAACCCAGTCAACAGTCAACCTCCTTAAGACTTTGACACCCACTCTCTCGGCTTGCCAATATGTGAATTAATCTCCAAGATGTAAGCACATATAGACTTTGCTTGCCAAATAGGGATTGAGTGACCTTGAACTTGTGGGTCAGGGAGAATTGTTGGAGGAGGTGGAGGAAGTGAAGTATGATGTCTAGTCCTATTAATTCCCAACAAAGGGATTGATCTTTCACCTTGATTACCATTTGGGATATCATCTTCTTTAGGAAAGCTCTATCCAAAAGGATGAGGAAGACCATAGTTGTCTGAACTTAGACATCTATGAGGGAGAAATTCAAGTTTCAGTTGATTTAATTCCTTAACATAACACTCAATATGAAATATTAAGGCTAAGACCCAACAAACTATTTAATAACTTCGAAGAGGGATGTCGTAATCCAAGCTACAAAATATTTGAAGGTAGGTAAATGACGATTTACCAATTTCCACCATGAAAAACAAAATAAATTATTAAGTTTTAATTGGATTTGAAACTCCTAGATATTTTGAGATTCATTGAACTTTCAATGACATGTTTAAATCTCGATTGTCCCCTCTCAAGTTTGTGACTGGGTTGCCGAGGATCACAAACAAGGTGTGAATAACCATGCAAATTGACATGGTACCCTTAATTTTATCACCTAATCGATATGTTGGTTAACCACACATGCTCCACCGATCTATGATAAAACCTAATTCACCCTTTGGCACACATTGTCAGTCCCATGTTAGTGTGACGGTTAACCACACACGCTCCACTAATGACTTAACAAGGTGCAAAGTGTAATTTCATGGGTTAGCACCATATCACATTTTCCTAAGTAAATAAGATTAAGAATTTATAAGTGTTTAGCTACTTAGTATTTATCATTATACTTTTAATGAAGGGAGAATTATAGTCCTATCCTACCCGTTCGGCTAACGACTATTCACCAGTCAAGGAAGCGGTGGGTGAGAGTGGATATCCATTAAACTACCATTTTATAGGCAGTAACCTTATACCCCCCCCCCCCCCTTATAGACTGGCTTCGTGAATGAGGCCTACTAACGGTAAGATTGACTTTACTCTTATATATATATATAATGATTAACTTTTAATATTATAATAGTATCAGGTTGAATTTTAAACTTTTAAAATTCTAAGGTTTAATTTGGAATTAAAGTATACAAGGGGAGGTAACTTTGCAAATTCCAAAACATGATGGCAAGTTTTGAAACTTTTCAAAACTCTTAGATTTTCATAAATTATGAGTATAATAAAGGTTTTAGAAATCTTTAATGAAGAGACTCTTGAACATCCATAACTTGAGAACAAGTTATGGAGTTCATAAAACTATTTATGACAAAAAGACTGTTCATTTTGTAACCTATGGTTTTAATAACCTTTTTTAATGAGATTTTTCTTATAAATTGAGAGCAAGTTACAAAAACACATATAATGAATAACTTTTAGATAAATTTGGATTGAAAACAACTATCACAAACATGTCTAGCAATATTCATAATCTTGATTAAACTCATATGAACAAGACAATTCAAATCAAACAACTTTCATGTAATTAGCCTAATCATTAAACTAATACAAAACATGAAACTTTTGTCAATAATCTTTTGAATTGGATTAGAATGATCATTACCACATCAAAAACATGTTTATAGGTTCAAAAACTGCTTATGGTAATGTTCTTAGTCCAATTCCAGCCAAGAAACTCGAAAATATGCATTCTGAGAGACAAACTCATCGAGTTCATCAAGAAACTCATCGAGTTCATGCTTTAACACATGAACTCGTCGAGTTTCTTTTCTGGGCAGATTCTTGGCTTCGAAAAATGTGTTGCATCAAGTATAATTGAAAACAGCCCTAGGCTCTGATACCACTGTTGGGTTTTGAGCATTCTAACACTCCTAAGGTGTTCATGCAACCCTAAATACTTTGGATCCATGTTTTCACTAATTATACATGCAATGGTGTTTCCAAGGTATTAAACTTATAACTAGCATACAATTGTCATACACTACACAAGAATCTAGTTAGGATAACATACCTTATCTTGGAGCTTGAAGTGTTGATGTATCTAGCCTTAAGATCTTAGCCCCAATAGTGTGGAAGCCTCAAGTGGAATCACGACACATCATGAAAAAAGGATGAACTTGAGAGAGAATCTCCATGCACCCAAAATCACCATGAACTCCAAGAATACACATGTATCTTACAAGTCTTTCACAAGCGGCGATTTTGGCTATGAATGGATGTATTTATATGTGGGATTTCTAGGGTCATGGATACAACCCAAATCCATACCCATGGGTCTTATGATCCATGATTCATGTAGCCCAACTCTTTATGTATCCATACATAAACTTAGTCCAACATGGATCATAAGCCCAACACATATAAATATAACTAACTAATATAATTAGTCCCCATAGATTTAATTAGTCTCTTTTTATCACCAAACTAATCTCCATATTAATTCTTGATCAATACTAATTAATTCATATGATTTCATATTAATATATTATAACTTATAATATATTAACAAATCATATATAACATCTTCTCTTAAATGTCCATCTTAACAAATTGTGCTGATGATATGTAACCCAAATGGACCATGCTACTCTTGGGTCAAGTATATACCAATAATAGTTATGGGCTTAGACATCTAATCCAAAGATATATATTATGCTCGTTGTTTCTATGGTACTTGCATGGATGTCCATGAGGTGGCTCTTAGCACTGGTCCGCGACCTGGCAAGGAAAGAACATGATACGACTCATGACATAAAGGCAAGACTATTGTTTGCACATATCAATCTCTTTTGTATGTATGGTATGTGGTATTTTGGGGAATGCACTAAGCTTTGTGCTTACGATTTCATATTTATGGTTTCAGGTACTTCCAGTTCACAATGAAAGGGCATGATGTGTCTGCACAGCATCCCCCAGAGTTTTCCACATTGGCAATTAATGATATTACTCTGATATTTAAATAATATATCACTTTGATCAGTTTTGGAACAACTCGTTTGTATTATTTATTATTTTAAAAATGAAAATTTTACTATGAATTTTTGGGATGTTACAAGTTTTTATCAGAGCCTTGGTTTGAGGGATTCGGGAACCCTCTTGGGTGTGACTGAACTCAAACTGAGGAATTGGTAATCTTTTGAAAGAAAAAAAATTTCTAAAAAGATTTTTATAAAGAAAAAGGGATGCGATGTGTGTAATCAGCCGAGCTCAAGTAAGTGATTCCCATAATAGCCATACATGTTGATATGTTATATGATATGAATGCTTGCATGCTAGGATAAGGCTAAGGATACTTCGGCAATTGCATAATAGATTTTCCTGTTATATGATGCCATGTAGCCTAGGAGGAATGGAATGTTATGATAGATTTGGAATCTGTATTGGCATAAGTAATTGCTAAGTGTATGCTTCAAAAATTGTATATGACTAGGATCATATAGCCCTAGAATCACTGATTTAGCCTTATTTCCTGTTCCTTGCCATGTTGTGGTCTTAGGGTAGAGTCTTTTATTCAACAATCTATTTGATCCTGTATTGTGTATAATTTGCATGCATAAGGCCATCGACAGTGAGAGTAGAAGTTCCTAGAATGGTAGTAGCAAGTGAGCATTACGAGAAGTCCTTTGATTGATTTTTTCCTTGGAGTGTTACTGCCCGAATGCTACTTGCTTTGTGCTTTGTGGGATTCAAATTGATGTGAGTTAATTATTTCATAAATATATTATGTTGCATGTTGAGAAGGTTAAATAATCTCAGAGTGATTGATTTGGCCCTATTGCGCATCTCTCGTTTGAGTCTAACCGTTGTAGGGTTAAGTCTTTTACTCAAAGGATTATCTAAGCTTTATGGCACGTGATTATATTCATCAAGTAGTTAGCTGACATTAGTGAGAGTTCTTCAACAGCTGATGGCAGGGTGAGGTCGAAAAATTATGAAGTGTTTTAGCGGGTATGGATGCGCTGTTTAGCGAGTATTTGGAGTACCAATTTTGAGAAGGTGTCATGGGGGATTCGGGATAATTCTTGAGGAAAGTATGGATAGGTGTGGAAGGTAGTATTGGGCTCGTACTACTGAAAGCACAAGATCCATAATCGAATCAAGGAGTGCCACAGAGAATCTAGGAAGCCTATGGGTTGTTCTTGAGTATGTTCTGATCATTTGTATGATTGTTTTTCAGAATGGTGACGAGCACGCATGGAAGAGGTTTAGGTTCTGGTTCAGGCTAAGGTGCAGGTACTGAGCTGATTGATGAGCAGATTGCAAAGTTTATCTTGTTGGAGATCACTTGCGGTATTTTGGAGCAAACTCTTGTGGTCCTCGGATCGGTCAAGGAGGAGATTATGGGGATTTTGGATGAGGGTTTGGGAACATTCCACATCGAGATTATGCCTATCATGGGAGCCCACACTCTTTCTTTCTGCGAGTTTCGTGCTTGTGGAGCTTCTAAGTTCTTTGTGGAAAAGGAGCCCATTGCTAGTAGGAGGTGGTTAGCAGATATGGTGAATGCTTTTCAGACGAGCTTCTACTTCGAGGGGTTGAAGGTCAGATTTGCTTCCTGTCTTCTGAAAGACAGAGCATGAGATTAGTGTGAGGAGGTAGACTTCGCTTTAGGAGGCGAGGGCATTGAGACAATGTCTTGGAATGAGTTTGTGACCCAACTTAGGGCGGAGTTTGCACCAGCTATTGAGGTGCAACATTTGGCGAGGGAGTTTCAGGACCTTCTCCAGACAACTAAGACTGTGGAGGAGATCTCAACCAAGTTTAGGGAGAGTGCTCTTTTGGTTCCTCAGTATGTCGCAGATGAGGAGATGAAGAAGACTCGATACTATGATATGTTGTGAGATAATATCAAGGAGTTTGTGAGCTTTTCAGCTTGTCGTACTTTGGAGGACATGATTTTTAGAGCCCGAGAGTGGAAAATTGATTTGAAGCACCCAGGGAAGAGGAAGCCAGAGCAGGTGCAGATTGTTGGGGGTCCTGCAAAGAGACCTAAGACTTCAGATCAGCAGATGATAGGCTAACAGTGCCGAGGTCAGTCCAGCACGTGCGGGAAGCAACACGATGGAGTTTAATGATCTAGGAGTCGGGTTGCTACAAGTGTGGCATGATTCGTCATGTCAGCAGAGATTGTGCCCAAAGAAGGAGTCTGTTACGTTTCCTGTGCAACCAAGTGGGCCAGAAGAAAGGCGACTATCCAGAGTTGACGAAGGGAGTAGTAAGGGCATCTGTTCCAGCCAGTCTGAGGATTACTGATGGTCGCGAGGGTAGAGTGGATGTTCCCGTTGTAAGGAGCCTAGCATTGCAGTCACAAGCCAAGGAGATTCAAGTTCCACCAGTTGACGTCGCAGGTATGTGTTGTATTTGAAGGGTTTTGAGCATCCTAACAACCTTAAGGTACAAATACAACCCTAAATTGTTTGGATCTATGTTTTCTCTAATTATGCATGTAAAATGATTTTCCAAATCATTTCCCTAACTAGCATACAAACATGGGTACTAGTATAACAAAAATCTAGTTAGAACACATACCTTTTCTTGTAGCTTGATTCCTTGGACCTTTAAGAGACTAGCACCCCAAATGTGATGCCTCAAATGCTTCACACAACACCACCAACAATGGAGGACTTGAGAGAGAATACTTGTACACAAAAATCGGCTATGGCTCTTCCAAGAATACTAAGGTCTCGATTTTAGGAGCTCATGGGTTTCTTATATAGTGTGGCAAAACTAGGGTTACACCATGTAAACCCTAATGTGCATGACCTTCCATATTCCTTATGCTCCATGGATTTAAACCTCCATGGATCATCCATGGGTTGTCACATGGGTTTAGCCCGACATAAGGAAACAAGGATCATTGGCCCACACCATTAGAATGAGTGATTTACCAAATCAACCCCTTATATTTAATTAGTCTCTTTTGATCACAAAATTAATTCTTGATCAATACTAATTAAATAATATGATTTCATATTAATATATTAGAACTTATAATATATTAATAAATCATGAATATCCTCTTCTCAAAAGTCCATCCTTACAAATTGTCCCGGTGCTATGCAACCCAAATGGACCATGCTACTCTCGGGTCAAGTACATACCAATTATAGTTATGGGCTTAGACACTGAATCCAATAGTATTGACTTCCTTCATGCTCTTATTAACTGTGTTTATGATTATATGTTTGCGTGTAAGACACTATATGTGGTTTGTCTAAGTCTCCACTAGAAGTTAGAATTTTCCCCATGATGGTCTAGACATTGTATTTTGAGAACCTTCATATGCCATTTTGTATACCTAGAGTCGTGCTTAAAGAATATTTGGGTAATCCGGTTTTGGATTTTGATGAGGGAAGCATCGACCAAGTCAGAAAAAGCTTTATGTGGGAGAAGTCTAGCAACTAGTTCGATTTTTGGTGGTATCAGCAAGGAATTCAAGGAATCCGCTAGGTGGACATGCTATATTTGAATGGAGGAATTGTAGGGACCTTTTGAGGTTTCGAGGCAATGAGGAATTGGTTTGATCGTGGGTGTAAGATCAGTAGTTGTCAAGTTCCTACCTTCGAAATACGGTTAATTACAGGTTCGAATGTGAATTGCTCTAGTGTAAGTGGACCGTTGAATTGGTTGGGTGCTCGTTTCGATAATTTAAATTTTACTCTTCGTCATCCGATAAAGTCATCAAGGATTTGTAGTGGATTTAGTGGAAAGTGCTTGGGAATATTGAGCTCGTTGAGATTTCGGGGAGTATTCATCCAATTTTGGAAGGTGTGTGTTTTCTAGGATTGACTAGTAATGGATGCTAGTTCTTGTAAGCTCAGGTTGTCGACAATTTCGGATAGTAATTTAGCGGGATGGTTTGGAAATCCATTGATTTCATAGTTGGAAGGGTGCAGTCAAATCCAAGTAGGAGAGAACCGTTTGGATTATTGTGAATGATTTCAGATGAGAAACAAGGAGGAGTTCCATAACCTAGACAAGATGAGAGCTAGTTCTGGTCGCAGTATGGATTGATGTTTTCTCAAGGAATGAGGATTCAGGTTACCTTATGCATCAACAGTGGCATATGGTGGATATGTGTTTAGATTCATGTTAAGGGTTGTGTTAGAGCCTCTGTACATGTTCTTTTCTGATTATGGCCTTAGGGTTCAAAGCATAACCCAAACACCTAGTTGGGGTATAGTCGAATGTGGGTTAGATTCATGATGATTATGGTTGGTATGGTAGATAAAAGGTAAGACCATGGGTTGGGACTATGGTAGTATAAAAGTGTTGTAAGATACAGGAGTGGTCGTAGCATTCACTAGATTGGGAGATAATGGTAGAAGTGTTGTAAGACTGCGGGGTAGCTGTAGTATTCACTAGGATAGAAGGTAATGGTAGAGGTTTTGTAAACCTACGGGGTGACCGTCGCATTCACTAGGTTTGAAGCTAGTGGTAGAAGTGTTGTAAGATTTTGGGGGTGGTCGTAGCATTCAATAGGTTGGAAGGTAGTGGTAGAAGTGTTGTAAAACTATAGGGTGGCTCGTAAAATTCACCTGGTTAATAAGCATCTGTGAGAGTGTTGCAAATCTATGATTTGGCATAGTAGTTTTCTCTAGGTAGAGTTACACCCTTTCTTAATGGGTTGTGAGATTGTGAGAGGCCATAATATTCATGGGATTGAGGATTATTGAGGGTTGCTTGGGGCCGGTTGTGATGTAAGACTTCAGCTGAGCGAATAATATTCGTTTAGAGCAAAGTAGATTATGTTGCATTGGTATAATGGTTGGTTATGTTAACCTTGGTTGGATCAAGAGGGTTGTTGGATCCATTATGGCAAGAAGGCTAGGACAACTCTTGCCAGATAGACCCTCATTTGAAGTCGCATGGTGCGATTGTACGTGAGGTTATCAACCTCAGCAACCGGTTGGATATCCGATAATTCAGTTAATTGGTAGGTAAGTACGAGGCCAGGGAGGTCTCGGTTATATCATAAATGTCATTATGGGACAACAAGATGAGCCTTAGATGGTACCAATGATTAAGACTCATGTTGGGAGTTGCCTTTGTTCCCAAGTGAAAGGATTCCAGTGATGATGAATGGTCAGGGATTATGTTTCTTAATGGAATCAAAAAGATAATTTAAGGTCAACAACATTTTTATTCGGTTTGGGTTGCGAAGTGGAGTCGTATTGGCAGTGATTCAGAATGGTTTTGTATCTTGGGAACTTAGACAGGGTATTAGATTTTTGGATCTTAAGTTGAGTAATGATAGTTATTCTTCATTGGTTAACGTTAGCGATGCAAGGATTCAATTATTGTTAGTATGTGGGTTCTGCTAAATTTGGGTTCGATTAATATGTTGGAGGGTTAGCCTATGTTAAATTCGAATTTTATCGGGGTTCTGGAAGAATTGTTAGAATCGTCTGGTGTGCCTGGAATGTAGTGATAAGTGATTTCGAGGACGAAATCTAATATAAGTGGGGGAGAGTTGTAAAACCTGTGTTCCAGTATGGTTTAGCTTTTATTCTCTAGGTCTAAAGATGGAGCTTTTGGGAAAAACTATGTGTCATGGCGTGGAGCAAGGATGCCCACGACGAGGCATTGAATAAATGACACACACATTTTATTGAGCCATCATGATGTGGCGGCTGTTCTGGCCTAATCTCATCATTCTTTTAGGGTTCCCTTCATATTTAAACCCCCCTAAACCCATTTAAGGGTTCCTTATCAACCTCTATGCCCTCGTTCACCTCAGAAAACCCTAGCCTCCGTCCATTTTTTGATTCTTGAGCTTTTTGGAGCTTTCTTAGCTTGGAGAAGAAGAGAATAAGGAGAAGAAGGTGCTCTATTATTGGATCTTGCAAGTAAGCAACACCATCAACATCTCTCATTGTGTTTTGGACCTTTGTAGGTTTCAAAAGCTCAAAATGTATGGCTTGAAGTGTTTACATCTAATATATTGTCTCATGTTCCTCATGTTTGAGCAAGTTTGGAGGGAAGGAAGTCATAAAGTTGGCAACTTATCACTCTCCCGAGTCCTAAGAGTACTATATGTTATGGATCTAGTCTTTAATGGAAGACCTTTTATCATTTGCCTAAGTTTTGGCTTTTAGGGTTCATATTTTGACCTAAGATGGATCTTAGACATGTATTGGACATTCATGTCTATAAAACTTCCACCATTTATGATAGATCTAATATTAGAAACCCTTCCAAAGTAGTTAGGTTAAGAACTTTTTCGGATTATGGGCTTAATGCTTAAGACATCATGGATTTTGGCTTTAGTTGGACCTAGGGTTTGAGATCTTGATCTCTTTGTTTGTCTTAATGGATAAAGTTGGAAACTTTATCCATTTAAACAATAGTATGGACAAGATCTGAACTTTGGAGCCCTTAGGATCGAGGGATGCAACTTAATCCATTAAGTTGTTGAAGACTCAGTGCCCACGGCGTGGCACCAAGTCGCCATGGGGTGGCGATAAGGAATATCGTAATGGATTGTGACTGGAGGGCCACAATGTGTCTATAGGTGGCCATGGCGTGGCGGTTGACTGAAGTCAACATTGGCCTTTGACTTTGACATGGGATGACTTTGGGCCAAGATGGCTGATCTCAGTATGTAGTCTAAGGTTGGACCTTGTATGTTGTGATAGGAATGTTGTACCAGTAGTTGCGTGACTTTGAGTTGAGTATTAGTCGGCTTTGTTATTCAGGTGAGTTTCCCTACTATACTCGAGGGTCGAAGGCACCAATGTTGCTCATTAACTTATGTTATATAGGAAGACTAGGGTGACCCGTTGCATTTGTATGAAAGATTTAGAGGTGGCTCTCGAAAAATTGTATGCAAGACCAGAGACTAGACCTTATCAAATATATGTAGTATGCTTGTTGTCTCTAAGAACTTGCATGGAAGACCAAGATGTGGCTCTTGGCAAGGAAAGACCATGATACGACTCATGGCATAAAGGAAAGACTATGGTTGACACATAACAATCGCAATTCTATGTATAGCATGTGGTATTTTGGGGAACTCACTAAGTTTTGTGCTTACAGTTTCATATTTATAATTTGAGGTACTTCCATTTCAAAAGGAAAAGGCCCGACGTGATTGCACAACATCCGCCAAAGTTTTCCTCGTTGGCAATTAATGATATTACTTTGATGTTTAAATAATATACTCACTTTAATTAGTTTTGGAACAACTCGTTTGTATGATTTGTTGTTTTAAAGATGAAAAGTTTACTATGAGTTTTTGCGACGTTACAAAATTATAAATTATCACTTCGTTTTTGTGGTAAGTTGTAGGTTGAGTCCATATTTTTTTTCCACTCGGATATTCTCTATAGTTTCGATTTGTTTCGATTATTATGATCCATGATCAAGTTAAAAAATTAAGATAACTTTGTGAATATTTTAACTTTATATATATATATATATATATATATATATATATATATATATATATATATATATATATATATATATATATATATATAAAACAGAGACCAACCACCATACCCTACCACCCATTTATCCATGCCCCTTCTGTCTTTTTTTTTCGGAAAACCATGGTTGTACGCTTTTAGACTAGAGGTAGTGGTGCTACACTCCCTCATGTTACAACAGTGACGTGTAGTCGTCACCTCAACATTTAGCACCAAAGTGTAGTTTCTTACCAAACCTAAGGAGTGATGTCACACTTATTTTTCTTTTTCTTTTTTTAATAAATAAAAACTTTAGTTTTAATTAAAACATAATATCTCATTAAATAAAAAACATAGAATCACATTAAAAAATCCAAAAACTTAGAAAAAAACTAAAAATCTCAAACCCAAAAAACATACAGACACATCAAACGATTTTTTTTAAAAAAAATCCTACTTAGCATAAGGCTCTTTTTCATCGACATTCATTGCCAAAACAATTTTAAGGTCCTCCCCAGACAGCTGCGATGTGTTCATCGTTAATATTTTCAAGTCTCTTTCCCTTTGTTTCCGAACCTCTCTCTTGAAAGTAATTTGCAAAATTTTGTTATGTCTATCTTTTATACCCTTCTTATCGTCCCCGATGTCTTTCAAATCATCTGAATCTAATGTTTTGCCATTGCCATTGTTTTTTGTCTCTTCCCATTGGTTGGGAAGGTGGTGAAATTTGAACCGGCTCATCTTCATTGAGGTCGAAACCAACACGACCATTAGATGTAATGTGCTCGGATTCAGATGTTCATGACCGTTTTGAACCACTCTCGGTATGGTCGTCAAATTTCTTGTATAATTTTCATTTTTTTTTTGTCTTTGATGACATTCCAAACTTCAACAAACTTGAAAAGCTTCTTGTTTTCTTTTTGGTAGACTCTTAAAGCTTTCGCCAAAATCACGACATCGCTTTTACCGCTTCTCCATTGTCGTGGCATGTTGTTATACAAATTGCTAAACAACATGAATTCCTTGTTCATCTTCCCCCATTTCGAGTAAACTTGGTATTTTGAATGATATTCGAGAAGGTTCATTCCTTTGTGGAACCTATGTTTAACTCGCATCCAAAAATGGTCATGTTTTTGGTCTTCGCCTGTCTTTGCATCTTCAGAGATATCGATCCATGCTTGTGCTAATACTAAACATTCGTCATCTTCCCACTTTTTAGCTGGCGTCTTCTGTTTTCTTTTAGTTATTGATCGAGTGGGTTGAGTTTCTTGAACGAATTCTGGTTTAGAATCAGAGATGGGTGTTTGTGGTTTTGATTGTGTTTGTTAAGCAAACTTAGATTGAGACAAAACCTCAAACAGATTAAAACCCAGATGGGGTTGTGGTGCTCTTGGTGTTTGTGATTTTGTTGGTTGTTGTGGTTGTGAAAATTATTGTGGAAAATACGGTACCATACTACCATAATAATGAAATGGAGGCAAATAAATCGGTTGATCCATCGTAGGCCTAGCGGGTGTTTTTTGGTTTTTTGGGTTGTTGGACGAATACATTTTACAAATCTTTTGAAGTGAATTTGGTAAAAGATGGAGAGAATTGAGAGATATTTGTGATACAAATAGAAGGTGGCCTAGCCGCATCCACTTCCCATAGTCTTATCCCACACACACTGCTGCCTCCACCTTTCTAACCAATCCCTTGCCGGTTACCACTGCACTACATCGTCAAAATCATTCCTCCTTCACCACCTCTTTCTACACTCTTTCGTTGACCACCATAACACCACCATCAAATTGAGCAGTACTATATATATATATATATATATACACACCAATGCTCTCTCTCTGAAAAGAAGGAAATTAATAAAGAAAGAAATCAGATTTTAGCTTCGAGAGTAAATCTGTGGACATTAAAGTTTTATGGCAACTTGAGTTTCCAAGGCTAACTGGTTGAACAACGTGGCTATCCATGGCAGGTTAATTATGACCGTTGTGTCCGCATAGATGTCTGAAAACTTGGGTTGTCTCTGTCTAACCAAGAAATTCAACATTTATTTATTACTTGAATATTATTTTTCCACTAAACTTGTGATTTGAAAATCTTTTTAGGTCTTGGGGCCCCGCCCTAAATCTCGTTAAGGCTCTTCTTGATGAGCCCCCCCCCCCAACCATTCATTGTATTCGAGATTAAACCCTAATTGTACGATTGTACAAAATGCATCATCTAACAGTGTATTAGACCATAATTTACGCTACATTTAGCTCTTGAATAAATTTGAATTACACTAAATGTTTATGTAATACCAAATTCACCAACAATCTTTCTTCATTTTAGTGTAACCTCTAAAATTATGTGGAAACAAAATGTCTAATTGAATTTGTGTGTAAACAAAAATGTAGAACAACCCAAATTTGTGTGTAAACAAAAATGTCGAATCTATTTGAATCTAAAATTTATCTTTTAAACCAAATTAATTGTATCCTTTTATCAAACTAACTATATCCTTCAAATTATTAACCTTGCATGGAAACATATAAAAAAGGATTAAAAACTATACTCCCTCCGTCCCAAAATGATAGTCCACTTTTGACTTTTGAAATCTTTTTTCTTCAACTTTGACCTTAGATATTTTTATGTGTGTTATATATTACTTGATAAAACTTATAAAAATGAAAAAACATTTAAAATACAATCCATTAAGATATTTTGCATCAATTATTATCAATAAAAAAACAAAAATATATAAGGTCAAAGTTGAAGAAAAAAGATTTCAAAAATAAAAAATGGACTATTAATTTGGGATGGAGGTAGTATTAATTATGTGAAGAGGTTTGATAACTTTTATTTTGTCACTTCACCCTCATCTCATTCTTCATGGGGACTTCACTACTGCACATAATGTATGTCTCTCTCTTTACATTCATTAGCATTTCACTACACTTACTTTCTCATCAACTCCAATAGTCCAGTTATGTTAGATTTTTAATTATGGAGGTTGATTACCATATATATTTTGGTTTTTTCATCATAAATACAAATTGTACAGTTTGACAATATAAAATTTTGATTGTTTTTTCTTATCTATTTCTGGTTTGGTGTTTCTTTTATCGGAATGTAGTTGTAATCCTCCATAGTCTTGTAAAGATGAATTTTCTTTTGTTCAATTTATGAAGGTCACCTCTAGATACTCATTACTTCAAAAAGACTTGAATTTATTAAGGAATAAGATATATATATATATATATATATATATATATATATATATATATATATATATATATATGTATCTTTTATATATTTAAATTATTCTATTGTAAATAATTAGTCAAACAATAACTGTAATCTTCATTTCTTCTATTGGCTATTAAGCCACTCACATGCATATGTTACATATTAATCAAATATACAATTTGTATACTCCTTCTCTATATGGTATCAGAGCTTCCTTTTTTTTCACAAGTTCTCTGATCCTGCTCATACTAGCCACCATTCTTGCTAAATTAGGGTTCCTCAATGGCCAACAAGCAATCCCAAATCACTACAGCCACTCATCTCCCCACCAAAGTCACAACTTAAAATTATCCAGTGTCCAATCAACCTCTAAGACAAACCAATGATAAAGATGGTAAACTCATATTTTATCTAGAATACCTTCCCTGGTGTCGCAAAGATCAAATGATCTTCAGTGCAATACTTTGAAGTTGCTCTGACTCCATTCATACACTTATCTCATCCTTAACCACAACCCATGAAGCATGTGAAAGACATAATGAAAGCTTTCCCTCCTCCTCCTCTCGATCTCACATCATCTCCATGAAGTCTAAACTTGCCAACAACCCTAAAGGGACCAGATCCATCACTGAATTTCTTTATGATATGCATGCAATTGTTGATGCCCTAACCTTAGCCCAAAGTTGAGTCACAGAAAAAGACCTAATGGTGCATATTCTGTCACAATTAGGAGATGATTACAACATTATTGTGGCAGCAATCAAGGTAAGAGATAATTCGCTCTTTTACTCTGAACTCTTTGACAAACTCACCGATTATGAAAGGGCCCTTAAGGAAGCATCTACCAATCTTGAATCCATTCTCACAATAGTGAACTACACATCTCAACAATAAGGTTTCAACCATCACAACACACACTCGTTTTCCAGGAACAATAACAACATGTCCTACCACTCAGGATCACAGCGAGGAGCACATCAACCTCACTGGTTAGGAATCGATGTTCAAGGTAATCACAACAATAGAACCAATGATTTTTGAAAGTTTTGCAACATACATGGTTATCCCACACAAGATTATCGAAAACTTGCAGAGTTCCTTAGAGATAATAATGTAAACATAGACAAATCCACAACACCAGTAGCAAACGTCACCACCTCCGTCCCTGTATCGCTATTGTTGCTCTTTGATATAGGCGCCTGAAATCATGTCATATCTAATAAGCAGACACTTCATAATTTATCAAAATAAAATGGTCCAAATGAAATCGTTCTCGGTGATGGCACAAGTTTACAAATCTCTAACATTAGTAACACACATATAGACACACCACACAAAAGATTGTTACTGACTAAAGTCTTACATGTTCCACGTTTACATCGAAATCTTGTTTTTGTTTCTTAATTATGTGACACTAATCTTGTTTCGGTGAAATTCTTTCCATCTCATTTTTTGTGAAGGATCTGTTCACACGGGCACGTCAAACGTGAGGAAAGAAAACTGAAGGGGTTTACCACACCCGTCTTTCTCCCAGACTCCATATCAATGCCACATTTAAGCATACTTCTCTTGTAAAAGCAACCTCCCACACCATCATTATGTCTTTTAAAAATTAAGATTCTTTATTTTTATAAACTCCAAGTTTATAAAATATAAACTTTGTCTTTAGGTAAAAGACAAAACAATCCAACTAGTCCAAAATGTTGTGCATGACTTAATAATTCATACGATATGAAATAATAACTAGTAATACTCTCCTATAATTATTATTTTCACAAAACAATAATTATTCCCTAATTAAAATACAAGAATTGATATTATTTATTAATAATCATATTAATAATAAATATACAAAATGTGCCAACTTGATAAAGGTGTAACCCTATAGGATCATATATTATTAGCAATATCACTATATATGATTCTCGGGCATATAGATCGAATAATCTCCCACTTGCACAAGACTCAATATAGACTGACAAAGACAGTAGCCGACATCTAGTAACATGCTACTTCCCCTAACAAGATATGTAGGGTGCCATTTCATCAACAGTCAATTCCATGAGCTTTAAGATACCATTGTTACTAAAGGTGTGGTATCGATTATTCCTTTGTCTCAGACATCATGTCGAACATGGGATATGGATCACGATCAATCTCATTTACTGTTCAACTTTAATTTAGGCCTTAGATGTCATGCTCTCAACGAATAAGAGGGACAAATCCCGTCTTGACGACATATCCTCATCAATGTAGTTCATGTCATACCCAACGATGGCCCTTATGACTGCCTTTTACGAAACAGTGTTAATCCATGTCAAAGCACAATAATTCCTACACTTCAAGTCCCAAATATGTATCTCAGGTCTAAGAATACAAAGATCATCTTGAATACATATGCTTATCAATGTAGTTCATGTCATACCAATGATGACCCTTATGACTGCTTTTTACGAAACAACGTTAAACCATGTCTTAAGCACAAAAGTTCCTACACTGCAAGTCCTAAATATGTATCTCGGGTCTAAGATTAAAAAGATAAAAGCTTGATTAAAACATCATTCTTGACTACGATCCGTAAAGTGTTTTTAATGCGGGGCATGTCCAATACTTATTCTCCCAATCGAGTACCTATGAAGTTGGTAGCAACTCTTTGCCATTCTCATTTCTATGAGAATCCACCAATCCACTCATATTAGTCTTAAATCATAGATTCTCCCACAACTATGAACGACTATGGACATTTAGAATAACCTAATTATTCAAGGATTTAAACATGCTAATATAGAACACAACAATTATTTAATGAAAGACTCATACCCAATATATCATTCTTTAAAATATATGTTTCTTTATTGTTCCAATATGCAAATACTAAATATCAATCAATACATCTACTTGTATCAATAATGCTCTATAGCACCAACTTGACTTTCATGCTTTAGCTAATGAAGCGGCTTTCTTAAGTAGATTTGACAAACTTGATTTGGTAAACTTTGCGAATACAATCATTTTCAGTTTTATATATAACTCATATACAAAGAAAAACTAGTTAGAATGAATTAGATGCTTAAATATGACTTAGATACCAATACTTGCGTAATGAGATTACTCATAGTCATAATGAACTATACATTAAGTATCTTTGTATGTGGTTCTCCAAACCACGAAGTACTCTAACTCTGATATGTAACTGTAATTAAAATCTACATTGAACCATTATCCATGTAATTATCTCTTCATTCATAATGAGGATATGCTCGATTGTGACTGAGAGTCATCTCAATCTATTTGAAATTTAGCACATGTGTAACAACTTTAAAGATAGTCTTCTTTCAAATACTTTGTAGACTAGGAATATTTCTCTAGTTCTCACTAGTACTTTATAATGCTCCTATAAGTCACACAATGACTTGTTCTCAGATTATACTGGTATCATTCGTCATGCTCTAAGCATACAAATTAATTGGCCTTTGTTCATAATCATGACATATATGATTAATCCAATTGCATTAGTGTACGGAATACAATCATATTATCTAGTTCAAAAACATTTGCACTATGATTTTTCTCAAAATCATGTCATGTGGTATTTGAAAAGATAGCTCTGTTAGAGTCCTTTATCTTAAGCTCTTTAAGATCCTTGACAATTAATGCAATTTTTACTTAATCCTTTAAGTTGCCATTATCCATCTATATAGATCCTTATTCCTTGAAATAATATGTCGACTACATATAACATTAGGAATGTTATTATGCTCATACTAGCTTTGTAGAAAAAACACAAATTTCATCTTGATTTATAATTAAATCACACTATGTAATTATCCAATAAAAAAGAATATTCTTACTTTGAGATGTTAGCGTAAATCTGAGAAGATTTTCAAATGTATGTTTTCTCCCTTGAAAACTCACTTACTCTTTATAGTCAAACTATATAGAGGAAGATTAATCAATCCTATAACTGATAATCATACATGAATGCATCTCTATGTGTTTTATTAGTTTCTGGTCAACCATTGAGCAGATTCAACAACAATTGAAATTTGCTAGTTCCAAACTATGATGCATTTAGTTTATGGTTTTTAAGCTCTTAAAGTTCCATATAGCTTCCACTTAGAAAAAGAAATTTTTGATCACTTGTCTTATGGAATGACACTTAGTGGGATTAGTAGAAACTTTATCCTAAACAATCATTTAGCATATTCTACATAAATGCAATTAGTAGATACTAGAGTGGTTGAGCTTATTGGTTAACATAAGCTCTATAACTCTATTCCTTTTAGATAAGGATAAACCATTTCATCCTAAGCCTAATATATAAGCATCTAATCCACTTGTCTGGTTGGAAAATATATATGTTCAATATATATTTGTTGTAGTGAGCATAATTCCAAAATTTTATAAAGTAAATAGTTCCTTTAAAACGTCATATAACAGACTGCATGGTCTACGTTTTATCCTCTTTAAAAACTTGTACTATTGACATTCAGCTAGTGGCTAGGTGATCCTATCCCACTAGAGAAGTCGAAGGATACCTTAAATATCAAAATATAGATTCAAGTGACCAGGTGATCATGTGCCACAAGAAACATACTAATGACAAGTGAGTGTTTTTGTCAGAATGAGTTGTGAATCAATTCAACAACTCCTAAGATGCTCCAAGAAGACTTGGTTTACAAAACTCATTTTCTTTATCACAACGAAAGGTTAATGATCTCATTAACGTGTATTTCAATCTTCACTATGAAGGTTTTGATCAAATCAAAAGGTTTCATCAATGACGAATAAAAGTCGTCAGTAAAATTAATTAAGTATCTATCACCAAATCTATTCATGGACTGAAAAAGATTACATACATCACTTATGTATAACTCTTTGTCAAGCTTTTTGTTCTTTAACTACTAATAGATAAAGACACTTGTGAATCATCTTCCCATATAAATTGGATTTACATATATCAAATGAATCAAGGTCATTTGCCTTCAAAATTCCATCCTTTTGAAGTTGGTATATGTATTTCTTATTTATATTGTCATGATGATTATGACATAGATAAGTTTCAATCAAATATCATTAGATTATATAGGTTTTATGATTAGAACTATTAATTTAATGAAAGATTATAGATTTACTTCATAAATAACATTATGAGAAAATATTCTTCAACGCAGAATACATCGTTTCATAACATGAATGTGAACATCCATTAAACAAAAAGTAAATCTAGATTTATTCAAAAATTACAACTATTACATGTCCCTATAAGGATAGGTACAATACATCTATTGTTTAAGTAAAAGACTATAACAACACTTGTTATATATGTTGGGTTTTGAGCATAACATCATTCCTATGGTGTACATGCAACCCTAATTGATTTGGATCTAGGTTTTTCTAATTTGAACATACAACTATGAATACCAAAGCAATAACCCTATGACTAGCATAAGTATATCGAAAATCACATATGATTAGGGTTATAATCTTTGCCTCTCTTGTTATATAGCAATACCAACTTTAATCCTTCTGGATCTTGACTTCTGAAAGCCTAGTGCCCCAAGTGTTGCACCTCTAATGGAGTCACAAACACCCAAAGCAAGAAGATGACTTAGGAGAGAGGTGAAATCGGCCAGGGCTTCCTAGAAACTCATAGGGGGCGAATTCCACTAGCAAAGGGTTCTTTATATAGTTGTGTAGGCTGCTCGGGTTTTTAGGTGGAAACCCTAATACACAACTTAGACAACAAGCAGCCCATGAACTCCTTCCTTAGAGCCCATGGACGAAATATTATGGGTTTCCCCATAAATTTCGTCCAGTCCACTCTATGAAGTTCATTAGCCCAATCATGCAACTATAAATGATTTGTATAACAGTCCCCTAATTATTTAATTAGTCTCTTTTGATCACCAAATTAGTTCCAAATTAATTTCTGATCAATACTAATTATATAATATGATTTCCAAATAATATATTAATCATGTAATATATTAATAAAACCATTTAGAGTACCAATTTATTATTCATATAATAAATTCTACCCTCTTTCCTCATGTCATCCTATCAAGTTGCATGAGTGAAGGCAACCCAAAAGGACCATACTCATAATCAAATCAAGTACATACCAAAAATATTTATGGGCTTAGACAACTAATCCAACAGTCTCCTACTTAGATAAGTCTAATAACTATTATTGCATACGACTTCAGAATTTGATTAGCACTCGTAGCTTTCAAAAGCCGTTGTCGAACTCTGATCTTATCAGTAACGCGTCCTTTAGATTAGGGATCATATATTCCTCCATTCTCAAGATATCGTATGAATAGAGACATGGATTATAATCATTCTCTCTGTTCATGTGTTGTTTCCCGATTTTCGATTTATGACGACTGACTAATTGAACAGATCAAATCAGTCCATGCTTGGCCAAGCGCTTAGGGGTGTCATAACTAAATCATCGAGGGGCCCACATATATCGCTTTTATCCCACTTTGGGTAAAAGGAATGGATAAAAGTCAATTCATATGCTTGCACTATTTACTCATCAAATCCCACAAAACAATACGTTTTATAACATCAAGTTACTGATGCGTTTACGTATTATCAATGTGCAACCGACTTGTAAACAACAACTCATATCTATCCATTTCAAGAATATAAGATATTATTGTCTCACAATCACCCATGATAAAATCCACGAAATGATTCATGTGAGCGTGGATTTAATCCAATACTCAAATCTTATTTCAGGAGCACTCATGAACACTGCAGCAGACTTTTGCTATGTCTAAACACTTTAGACAATCTACAGTCAGATTCATGAAAGTCTTACCTCATTACCTACTTCCAAAGTATGATTGACTGTGGATGTTTGAATAACCCAGTTATTCGGGAAGTCAAAACATGTGAAGTGAAACACAAGAATAATCGAATCCATCTAATATTATACTTCCAACTGCCCACAAGTGACCAATATTTGGCGAACCTTAGATCGTCCTTGACAGTTGTTTAACTTACTTTAGTCATATCCGGTTCTGGGTCCTTTTACCCACTTAATGCTCTAGACATTTGGAATAGACAGAACAGTCGAATATTACAACATATGCAATGGATCCTACACTCGACATGTATGGGATACGATTCATAATATCTTACATAAAGACATGATACTTAACAATCTCCAGCTATAATATTGCCATATATAGAATTTCCTTATGTTGAAATTTTTCAACATAACGTTCATATATGTCCTTTGACTAAATTTGATTAAAATTTCTTGATCTAAGCTTTTAGATTTGAAATAAATTATAAGTTCCTCTACCTTAATTATAGCAAAAACAACTTTTCAACCTCTACAACTTTTTGAATTGAAACTTTTATTTTCTATAATTAATATTGCTAACTTGCAATACTTAACATAATAATCATGCTCCCACTAACATGATAATTATATCTTTACCAGCACAACACTTATGCTCCCACTAGCTTTGACATGTATTAAGAATTCAATTGGAATTTTTAAAAAATAAATACTATGAAGAGGGATGACGTAATCATAATCGAATTTGAGAATGCAATTTACACAATTGCTATCTCCTTAAAATCTTCTTAGTGAAAGTGTTTCCTCACAATCATTTTCATGAAGCGGAGAGAAACCTTACCACTTATATTTTATGGTGTACCATGTCTTCCAAGTAGTTAAGCAGTTCACCCATATAGATCAATGAACTTTCACTAATCAAGGTGCGTTTCCTTATGCAATCAATTGAGAACTCTTAGAACTCACATGCATAGTTAACTTAACTAGAATGGCAACAAAACAAGAATATGTCAACACGATAGGTTATAAACCTCAAGTCGTGTGCTAGTGATAGACAAGAGGTTTATTCTTGATTAGTTCCTGAAGTTATTCAAGACCATTAAGACTCCCAATGACCTATTGACATATAAGATTCTCTTGTCAAGAAACATTCCTTGACAAACAAATATTCAAGAGTTAGTGTAGATTCTTATTAAGAGAAACACTTCACACAATTGGTCCTAGTTGGTCTTTATCTTATCCAATACATCACAATTTACCAATTTCAAATGTGTAAGAGTAAGAAAAACATTATTCTATTCCACATTTGATGAGTGTTATAAACCTTCTTAAGTTATGTCACTCAAGTCACAATCTTGGAGTATGACTCTAAGACTTGATTTGGAAGGAAGTACGATTCACATTTTGATTTAACCATTCTAATAATTTCCGATTCCTCTTCTTAGACATTCTAGTGCACTAAGTTGTCCTTAGAGGATCAATTGTGACACGGTTTCATAATCACTAAGTTAATCATAAAACACGATACTTAAGTACTCCCCTTCTTTTCGGATTGGAGAAACTTTTATCTTTCTGTCTAATTGATTCTTCCTATTCGTTCTGCTTTACAGTGAAACATTTTCAACGATTCAGAATTATGCTTAATCTTGTAAGCATAACCATATTTACTAAACTTTTAGCAAATCATGATGAATATCCTTATCGCTCTTTGAGGTGTACTTGACCTAGTGCACAACAATGCGTACTGGATCCTTTAGTCCTTCACTTGACTCACATACTTATATGAACAAGGAATTAGTCTTAATTTTCCAAATATGAAGGTTCTCATTTATGATACAATACTACCAGTTGCACGATTCCAAGTTTCTGTCCAATTGAAACATGGGTGATGAGAATCATTCCTTATTTGGTAAATTTTCGACACTACCACAAATAACATAACTAAGAATCACATCTATTTTTCAATATTGCTAACAATAGAAACATACAAACATCAATTTTCACAAATGCCATTGCAAGGAAATAAAATAACACAAAAATCAAAATTTATTTTATTTATAAAAACACAGAAAAACTTGTCCTTACAATACAATTACAAATGAAAACTACGTCACTAAATATTCCTAAGCAATCTATCATAACTCTTATGCAGCAGCTCATCGAACCATGCGATCAAAATCCAACTCTTCGCGAGTCTTCAAAAGCAGTTGCTAACCTGATTTAGCGATTTCCTGAGAATACAAGTTATTTCGAAGAAAAAGTGTCAACATTTAAGTTCGTGAGTTCATAAGTAGTGTTTTTATAAAATGTATGCCATTCGAAAGTTCGTGTATGTTTTCTAGAAAATCCGATATTTTCTTAATAAAGTGGGTTGTGAATCATTGCTGTATAAAGTGAATGTTTGAACCAGGAAAATCCTATATTTTCCTAAAAGTGAGGTGTAGTCTTATATGAACCAAGACCATGAAAGTAAGTAAATATTCCATACTTATAATGAATGTGTATAGTTTTATCATTAAGTAAAACTAGTTGTGGAAGTGTTTATCCTGAATTTTGAACATGCTGATAATACCCTATAATATAGTTATTACCCCCCGAGCATGATTGAGTTATGTATTAATACATGCATGAGTCATTGTTTCCGCATGTTGTGAGTTCCTCATAACCATACTAGACGCAGTACCTAATGTTGACATTTGTCACCCCGGGGACTGTAGCTAACAGTCAGGGTGCGGAGTTGTCAACCCTGTATAGATCTATAAACACTTGTCACGCTATCCCTCCAAGAGACTCTGGTTATAGGTGGGGACTTTCGTTTGGTACAAACAAAGCCATATGACATCACATGATTGCTAACAACAAGTTCACGAGTAATATGATGAAAAATCGTTTGTATGAAATGATTTACTTTTCTACCGTGTTACAAATGCGTAATGATGAATTGAGTTTTCTTGTAAAAGCATCATGTTATAGTTGAAATGGTTACCCTTGATATGATGTAGTATGCAAACGTATAAATAAAACATATTTCTATTTATAAAACATATTGTATCCCAAGAGGGTAAAGTTGTGTTGTGAGGTGTTTTGCATGATAACAACTTCATATGATAGTTAAAATAACAGTACGAAAAGTATAGCAAAAGATTGGTGTTTCACATGATTTTAACCGTGTGTTTACTTTTATTCCCCCCTAAAAGTATTTAAAAGTAGTTAAAAACATATTTAAAGTGTGTTTGTAGGGGTATGAACTCACTTTTTAGGAGTGACGATTTGATGAGAATGAGGCTTTTCTCCGGCAGCACTTCGACTGGAAAGAAGTCGATTTCTCGGAAATATCGGGACTTCGGGACTTGCATCGTGTGTTGGGGGTGTTACCGGGGATTCGGGGTAGTCTCGGGATGCTAAGCACAGAGTAAAAGTGGCCAGAAGAAGAGAAATGAGTAGCCTAAACCCGAGACCTTCGATTTCTATTTATAGGGCAAATTTCTCATTTTCCACGTCGTGAACAGTACTTTCACGTCGTGGGCTTGATCGTCACTGCATGCATCATCGCAAGTTGGTTCTGGCAGGCTCCAGGAGGCTTCAGAAGACATGCCACGTCGTGACCACTGATTTCACGTCGTGGTCTCTGATAGTCTTGGGGTTTTGCGCCCCGAACATCGAAAAATCATAACTTCCTCATATGAAGTCAGATTTGGGCGTTCCTTTTGTGTACGTTTTCGGTTTAATGATATCTACAACTTTCATTTATATACCTAAGGTTGAAAAGTATTTTATTGAAATTTCATATTTTACCCTTAACAGTATTTTACTGGTTTTGTTGCGGATCTTCGATTGGTCATAACTTCTTCGTTATAACTCAAATTTCAGTGTTCTTTATATTTCTGGAAACCTAGTTATGATCTCTACCAATTTATTTATCCCAATTAAGGTTATCGAACAATTTTTTTTGACCTAATTTTTGCTGGTGTTACATTGTCCATCATATAGTAATCTTTAATGAACTCACTATATGATTCGAGAAGTGAATGAAGAACCAAGTCTACAGCCAGCTTCCTTGAGACTTCGACACCCAACATTCCCAACTTGTCAGTATGCAACTTCATGTCCAAGACGTGAGCACATACAGACTGTCCATCTTCGTGTTTGCTTGCCAATAGAGCTTGAGTAACCTTGAACTTTTCAAGTCGACGAACACGTGGGTCAGGGAGAATTATTGGAGGAGGTGGAGGAAGTGAAGCATGATTTCCATTTCCACGATCCAATTGTGGAATATCATCATCATATGAAAAGATTTTTCCAAAGGATTCAAGAAGACCATAGTTGTTAGAATTTGACATCTACAAAAGGGAGAAATTCAAGTTAGTTGATTTAAGTCTATAATATAACACCCAAATGAAATATTAAGGCTATGAACCAACACAATATTCTACAATTCAGAAGAGGGATGCCGTAATCCAATTGTAGAATATTTGAAGGTAGGTAAATTACGATTTACCAATTTCCACTGTGAAAAACGAAAAGGAAAGTCAGGTTTTAAATGAATTGAAACTCCTAGATCTTTTGAGATTCATTGAACTTTTAAATGACATGTTTAATCTTGATTATGCCCTTCAAGTTCGTGACTGGGATACCGAGGATCACAAACAAGGTGTGAATAACCATGCAAATTAGTTTGGTACTCTCGAAGACGTTTATCACTTGATCAATGTTCCGGTTAACCACACACGCTCCATTAATCTATGATAATCTACGAGCTACCCATTGCCATCCTTCATTAGTCTCATATTAGTGTGTCGGTTAACCACACATACTCCACTAACGACCAATCAGGTGTAATGTGTAATTTCATGGATTAGCACCAAATTCACATTTGTCCTAAAGCAACTAAGATTTGGGAATTTATAAAAGGTGTTTTAGTTACTGCGTACTTCATTATACTTATAATGGAAGGTTGTGTCCCATCCTACCCGTTCGGCTAACGACCCTCCACTAGTCAAGGCTGCGGTGGGTAAGAGTGGATACCCAATGACAGTCATTTAACAAGCCGCTTCTTTAAACACCCCTTATAGACCAGCTTCGTGAATGAGGCCTACTAACGGTAAGACTGGCTTTTTACTTATACATATATAATATATTAGACTTTTAGTTTTTAATATAGTATAAGGGTATATTTTACACATTTAAAATACTAGGTGGTTTAAATTATCAATTAAACTTTTAATTTAATTAAATTTAAACCATATTATTATGGATTTATTAATTCTCTCTTTTAATTAAACACTTAACTTATTTAATAAAACCCTAAGGGTGTAGTTTGAACTTTTTCAAAACACTAGGGTTTTAGAATTTGATATTTCAAAATTAATACCTTTTAATTAAATTTTAAATTCCAAAACTTGAGGACCAAATTTGAAACCTTTCAGAATATTAGGGTTTAACCTTTTAAATTTCAAAAAACTAAAACTTTTAATTTCAAATTTAAACTATAAAACCTAAAGGATGTAATTTAAAACTTTTTCAAAATTACTAGGTTAAATATTTGAATCAAAATAATCTTATATTATCCATATTTAACCAAATACACCAATTTTGATTAGGATATCTCATAACAAATAGAAAAATCGATTTTAGGCAAGAAAAATGAGTTTTGGTAATTATCCTAATAAAAAACCGGTCAAAAAATCGAAAATCCCAACAACATAATACACGACTCATGGAGTCCACTATGGAACTCGTCGAGTTCATGCAACTCGTCGAGTCATCCTGTCAGACGGCAAAATTTCTGACTTTTTGATCCTTTGGCAGTTCACTTTTGCATCTATTCAATAGAAAAACGACCTAGGTTCTGATACCACTGTTGGGATTTGAGTATAACATCATTCTTATGGTGTACATGCAACCCTAATTGCTTTGGATCTAGGTTTTTCTAATTTGAAGATACAACTATTAATATCAAAGCAATAACCCTATGACTAGCATAAGTATATCGAAAATCACATATGATTAGGGTTATAATCTTTACCTCTCTTGTTATATAGCAATACCAAGTTTAATGTGACAACCCAAGTTGCCCCGTTACATTTCCCTGTTACCGTTAACGGAATATTCCACTGTATAAAAGTTCCGTTAATTAGAGGGCATCAATTTAATAAACATTCCATTTTGATTTCCTTTAACATGCCGTTAAGTCGTGATAAAAGGAAATAAAAACACAGGACACACATTTTCATTCATTTGGAAAATGTCAAGTTTTATTATTACGACCACTAAATCGGGTGCGACCAAAAGCCCCGTTTAACGGCAGTATCGGGTAAAATTCCACTGAGCCCCGACTGCGAAACCTATATATGGGTGAGTGGAGTCAAATGGGAGACTTTTTATACTCTCTCTCTCTATACTCTCTCTCTAGACCCGTTTTCGCCCCGAATCCGCAACCAAACGCTTCCAAATTGTAAGTCCGCTTACCCTAGCCTATTCTAAACGTATTGATTTATGTTTATAGCCCAAAAATCATCCAAGAAGGCATGGTATAAGGAGTTTACGGCCCAAGAACATTCTAGGGCCGTAAACCCCTAAAAAGGTGCCAAATATGCCTTTAAACTTGACCATAAGCTTAGAAACTATTGGGGGATATAGCCTAGGGGTGCTTAAACACTAAAATGCATGGATTTAGGACTCAAAGAAGAGTTTACAGCCCAAGCACATGCTTAGGCCGTAAACTCCACAAGTCATGGTCCCAAATGTGCACCAAACTCATCCTAGGGCTTATTACATAATTTAGGGACTTATTCCTTTGAGTTTAGAACACTTGAACACTCCAAAATGAATTAAAGAAAGGAGTTTACGGCCCAGACTTGGTCAAGGCCGTAAACTCCCTAAATCATGCCCAAAAAGTTAGTTTTTGCCCCCCAAATGACCATAGGCTATTTCTATAAAATGATAGGAAGGATTTAAGGGCTTAAACACAAGGAAAATGAGGGATTTCTTGGAGTTTACGGCCCAAGCATTATCTAGGCCGTAAAATCCCCAAAACCCCCCTCAGATGTTGGTTTTAATCACCCAAAATGGCATCACACTTCATTAGAAATCACTAGAAAGGCATTAGGGGCTTGAAACATCACAAAACTCAACCATTTAGAGTTTACGGCCGTAAACTCCTTTAGGAGTTGTTCTTAGGCCGTAAACTCCATGTTAAGGCCCTTAGGAACCTCAAATCCACTCATGCCTTTTGGGAAAAGTGCTTAGAATAAATCAAGGAACAAGCTAGAAGCATCAAACACCAAGGATTATGACCTTGGGAGTTTACGACCGTAAACTCCCTTAGGTTGGGCCGTAAACTCCTTGTTTGGTCCATGTTGGTGTTTTAAATCCATTTATACACTTGATACGTGAGTATAGCAAAGTCCCACAGCTGATAGGAGACCCTTAGCACCCTTAAACGCTACCCGGGACCCCAAACACTCAACCAAAAGTGTTTTCCACTCCTTTGAGTGTGTATAATTGTTTAATTAGTATATTATATGCTAATTGTATGTGAACATATGTTATCATATGTTAAAATAGGTCCT
The DNA here is from genome assembly GCF_002870075.4 of Lactuca sativa. Classification (NCBI taxonomy): domain Eukaryota; kingdom Viridiplantae; phylum Streptophyta; class Magnoliopsida; order Asterales; family Asteraceae; genus Lactuca; species Lactuca sativa. The sequence continues at coordinate 55,167,914 of NC_056625.2, forward strand.
TGTGTGTGTTCAAGTCCTTGCGTGACCCCGAACGCCTAAACGACACTTCCGTCGGACCTACTTACACCAGGTGAGTTCATACCCCTGAATGAACCTTTTAAATGCTTTTAAATGTTTTATAGGGGGGATTACAAGTTAAACATGCCAGTTATCATATCAATCACATGTGATTGATAACCCGCATGCACAAGATTTTACCACTGTACACTGTTTTACCGAGTGGGACACTGTAAATGGCTTTCAAAAAGGGTTTTTAAATTGTTCAAGTTCTTACTTTCATAGCTTATCAAAGATTCATTTTCAAACTGGTTTATAAAGATTCCCAAAGATTTCTAAAGGTTTTCACACCTATTTTATCAAAGAATACCGATGCGATTTTCCTGAGTAATAAAGTCTCCAAAGGTTTTCGTGAATACTTTTAATTGTTAGTTACCGCTGCTTCGCTTATACTTATTTTATACTCCTACTCTGTAATGCTTTTGCTTATACCTGAAGTCACTTATACCTGATAACGCTTATACTTATTCACCCTCTTACTTAGTGATACGAGTCTACTTCGCTTATACTTGAGATCGACTTTACTTCACTTATACTTGATATGCTCTTACTTCACTTGTGGTCATCTCCACTTCGCGATGCGCTTATACTTATTCAACACTTATACTTCACTTGCGACCGCTCCTACTTCACTTGTTAGACACTCCTACTTCACGAGAATCACTTTTACTTGATACCCACTCAAGCATAGTTAGATGTATGTCTGTGCTTGTGTAGACGCATATAAATAATGGTTGAAGGACTTAGGAAGGTTGTTCGCCCTATTTCCTTTTCTTCGTTGAGATGTGGTCTGGTGGGATCGGATGTCCATCCGAAGGTCGTTTGATTCATTAGTTATATACTATGTATACAAGCTTAGACATATGGGTCACTTCAGTCGATTTAGTTAAGAGTCTCTACCTCTATTTTACACTTTCATTAGAAACACACTATTGGGAAGTCTCTACAATCAGCACTTTCATTTGAAACCCACTATTTGGGATGCATCTTCAGGACACGGCCTTCTCCGTCGTCTAGTTGGTAACCAGAGTCTCCTGTAGGGAGAGCGGACATTGTGTGTATAGATCTATACGGGATTGACAACCCCGCACCCTGACTGCTAGCTACAGTCCACGGCCCACCAAGCCAAGGGATGACAAATGTCATATTATATAGATGCTTGTAGGGCGTCTGGAACTCTAGTCAGTATGGTTACGAGTATCCTGGGTTACCTTATAATTCATGGCTTTAAGGTAACGGTATTTCGTCAGCAATTTGCACTGTATGCTGACGTCACTTTTCAAGAGTCGTACTGTTTTGACCTTGCTAGCTGTATCTTTCATTTGATACTGTCTAAGGTCTATAGTCTTTGTTTTGACCTTGCTAGCTGTATCTTTCATTTGATACTGTCTGGGGTCTATAGTCTTTGTTTTGACCTTGCTAGTTGTATCTTTCATTTGATACTGTCTGGGGTCTATTGTCTCTGTTTTGACCTTGCTAGCTGTATCTTTCAATCGATACTGTCTGGGGTCTGTAGTCCTTGATTTGATCTTGTGAGATGTACTTTTCTTTTGGTATCGTCTGCGGTCTATATTCACTGATTTAGACCTTACTAGCTATACCTTTCACCTAGTACCTTCTGGGGTCTGTGTCTCCCCTTTGTTAGACTGAACCAGGCGTGTCGTTAGTTCGATACCTTCCTGGAGTCTATGATTCTTTGCCTTAGCCAGCAGTCCTCACTGCTGAGGCATATGTGATTCCCTGATGTCTCTTGCTTTCTTTAATAATCAAACTCAGTATTTTGATAATAATAGCAATTAAGGGAAAATACTTCTTACCACAATACACTGAACAGTCTTGGTAGAAGGCTGCTTTATTTAAAGAAAATATAGGATTTTCTGGAAAGAACACTGATGCACTGAAAACACTTAAACTACTACTTATTAAAGTTATTTGACTAAATGACACTAAATACTTATGAACTCACCAGCATTTGTAAAAATGCTGATACTCGCTTTTCAAATAACTTGTAATCTCAGGTCAGCAATTAGACAGGTACATCCCCGGAGCTGCTGATGAAGATGGCTTAAGTACCTTGCTGCATTTTATATATGTTACTTGTATTACTTTGATACTATGTAATGTAACCCTGTAAAATTATTCTATTAATGCAATGTTTTGTTGTACTTTGATTACTATATGCATGTGTTGTGATACTTGGCATGACGTCATCCACCCCAGAACGTTTCTGCCATTCCGGTTTTGGGGTGTGACATTTAATCCTTGTGGATCTTGACTTCTGAAAGCCTAGTGCCCCAAGTGTTGCACCTCTAATGGAGTTACAAACACCCAAAGCAAGAAGATGACTTAGGAGAGAGGTGAAATCGGCCAGGGCTTCCTAGAAACTCATAGGGGGTGAATTCCACTAGCAAAGGGGTCTTCATATAGTTGTGTGGACTGCTAGGGTTTTTAGGTGGAAACCCTTATACCTAACTTAGGCAACAAGCAGCCCATGAACTCCTTCCTTAGAGCCCATGGACGAAATCTTATGGGTTTCCCCATAAATTTCGTCCACTCCACTTTATGAAGTCCATCAGCCCAATTATACAATTATCAATGATTTGCATAACAGTCCCCTAATTATTTAATCAGTCTCTTTTGTTCACCAAATTAATTCCAAATTAATTTCTGATCATTACTAATTAAATAATAGATTTCCAAATAATATATTAACCTTGTAATATATTAATAAAACCATTTAGAGTACCAATTTATTATTCATATAATAAATTATACTCTCTCTCCTCTTGTCATCCTATCAAGTAGCGTGAGTGAAGGCAACCCAAAAGGACCATGCTCATAATCAAATCAAGTACATACCAAAAATAGTTATGGGCTTAGACACCTAATCCAATAATATCTTTAACACGGAATACAATTCGTTTGTAATTAGTTGATTATTTCTTGCAATCATCAACACATAATATCAATTATTAGTGTCACTTGAAGTATAACATACTCAAGTGAATGGTGGAAAAATAAATAGTTCTATCATATAGATATCTGAAGTCTTGTCCAAGTCAGACTTCTTAGCTCAGTGAGATAAGAGGAGCAATTCCTCCTTTAGTGTCCACTTTCTTCCACAATAGAAACAACACTAATCATTTGGTCCTTTCTTGATTTTTGGGTTTATGTTGTATTTCCCTTAACTGAACTATAAGTCTATATGAATGCATAATCTCTTAGACTTCCTTTTATTTAATGCTTGAACAGACTTGAAACTATTTTTAGTGTTCAGATTGAATATCAACTTTACTTGATAAGACATCTGATATGTTTCATAATTATCCAAGACTTTCTGCAAGTCATGGTTAATTTCTTCAGTATGATGTGAGACAGATCATCATCATCACAATAATACTTCCATCAAAGTATCATGATTAGACTAATTGGTTGTAAAGGTTATTCAGGTATGAGATCTTTCAGTATATATAATTTCTATTTATATTAAAGGTAGAACCTCAAGATATTATACCAATTACAAAAATTATAACCATCAAATGTTAATGTCTCTTGAAACTCAAAAAGAGAGAGTTTTTGCAGGGCGTAAACTTATTAACAGTTATCAACAGAATTTAACAAAGTTTCATTTAATAATTTCAATATTTAGTCTTTAAAAATTAGTACCTTATATTGTTTCTTAAAACATTAATCTACTAAAGTCTAGGATCCAAGTAACGAAACAAGTAAATGGTTAGACGACCTTTATCTCGTAAACTTAATCAAACTTGATAGGTAACGATTAACAATTGCATACGATATGTAGCTCCTAGATTATGGGATCCTAAACAACTATTTTTTAACTTGGCATGTTTATGCCATCTATGCCTCAAAACTCTTATGCTTAGGCAACCTTTATCACATAAGAAATTGATCAAATCATCAATTTAAAAAACATGTGAGTTCTATTTCACAAATGATTAGGTGACCTTTATCCCATAAACAAATACAAAACACATTGACTATTTTTTACAACTCAAATGAATACGGTGAACCTAAAATCCATATGAACTGCACAAAAACCCCCAAATGAATTTTAAATGGATTCATAGATTTTATGTTTTGTAAATAAGGGTTTATATATGTTTTACAATTATAGTTTATAAAAACATGGTCTCATGAATATTGCATGCATCCAACAATTCATGTACCATTTTGTAAAATCCATGGAACTTGTTATGAGTTTCTTTAGGTGCCAAATAAAAACTTCATTTTATTTGTCATTAACCGCGATCAATTATAAACTAAAATCCGGTATTTTAAAGTTTAGTCGTACATCGGTTTTAAGAACTGGTAACATTCTTTATAAAACATTCTTTTATGCTTAAGACTTGGAGTTTTGGATGAGTTATAAAATCACTATTTTAAATCTCCTTTTAACAATCAAAAACTTATGGCTTCATGAATTTATAGAATAAACTCAGTTTTATGCATTTTATAATAAAAGTAATATTTTGATAAACCAAAACTTGGGTGATGATACTTATGTTTTAAATCTCATTTAGCATGCATAAAACATAATATCAACGTGTTGCGTTATGTTTAAAATACCAATAACATATATTAAGTTTCGACGCAAAAAATAATCACTGGTTTTATTATTTGCCGTTATAAACAAATTTTAGTCTTTTTAATAAAAACTCATTATTTATTATTATAAAGACATGGAGTTTATATAAAGTTTAAACATATTTTAAACCATTTACAATTATTTTAAATTTGGGTATTTATAAGTTTTACAATAAAACTACTTTCAACAAAATTGAGTTTTAAATGATAACCCGGTAACCGGTAAAACGTTTTTATACATATCCATTTATAAACATCTTATGTTATTTTTCAAATATTTTTACTCAAACTCCAAGTGATATTATCTTATTAAAAAATATTATTTGACATGTAAAAACCATTTTTATACATAAAACATAACATGCATTTAACATAAAATAAACATTATAAACATGCATTATAATATGTATAAACCAAATGTTGAACGTGTCAAACCCAACAAATGAAGGGGTACAAAATGACTCCAAAACACTGTTACTTTGCACTAAAATTGTAATACAAGGTAAGCAGGGTCGATCCACAGAGACACGGGACAAGTGCTTATATCTTTTTGTGAAAGGTACAATAATGGTCACATAAATGGGGGGTTGGTATGCAATGATTTAAACAAAAGAATAAAGCAATAAGTAAATGATCAATTAAATGAAACAAATTCAGGATTTATGAGAACTCCAACTCTATGCAAGACAAATTAGCAATGTGATTCCATGGATGACAAGATATTTGTTTAATTCTATCTAAGTTGTTACTTGAAAGTGTTAACAAGCTCTAACACTTCCCATTCACCACAATAATTAACCAAAACAAGCTCTTTGATTAATCCTAACCATACTAACCTAATATAAACAAGCTCTTAGAATTGGATTGAAAGGTTGCTTTAAGCTTTATGTGAATGTTCCCAGCAACACTCAATACTCCTCACAAGCTCAGGAGCGAAAGAATGTGTGAAAAGATTTACACTAATTTCATTCAATAGAAATCAGATTAGTGCTTGTTACCTAGTCCAATTTACAAAACAATTACGGATTTTGCAATTAGATAACTTGAATGATCTAACCTTAATTCAAATGGCCAATAAGAATCACAATTAGAATCAAACATTCGATTGAGACAAAATCAAATTCACTAGATTGAAAACTAAAAGCAAACATCAAGTCATATGATTGAAATCACATCCAAATGTCAAGACACAAAGTTGTAGAATTTAGGGTTCTAGCCACTCATGGCTAGAACAAGATCACAAATCTAGAAAATGAAATTAAAGTTCTTACAAAATGAAATCAAATGTTCCCAAGTGTTATTCAACTCCAAAATCCTCAAGAAAATCGCCTTCTCCTCTCCAAAAGTCGACCCCCCAAAGTAAAAAGTCGGTTCCCCCTTTAAGAAAGATGAAAAACTGCTTTTAAACCCACGTTTACGTTTACACGCCCCGCGTAAATTAACACTGTCATTTACACGGCCCGCGTAAACGCAAAAATATACTGCACAGAAATCTACGTTTACATGGCCCATGTAAACACAAGGCTTGCATTTACACGGCCGTGTAAATCTCTGTAAAGCCAAAATCTTCATTTCTTTGATATCTTGCTCCTCGGTGCTCCGCAAGTCCTGAAATTTTGTCGGCAACTTTTATTTACCTCCTCCAACAATATCCTACCTCCAAAAGTCCCTGAAATATCACAAAAGTATTTGAATAAAATTGCCTCATGAAAAATCCCGAAAAACATGCAAAATGCATGAGTTTAAGCCTATATGCAATGTACTTTTATGAAATAAAGCTACAAAATGGGTACATGAAATGCACCTAACAAATCTCCCCAAGCTTACACCTTTCTTGTCCTCAAGAAAGAACAAGAAAATTTAAACCGGAGAAAATAAAATAAAAGAGAAGAAAAGAAAATTAAAGTTAAACTTTTTTTTTGAAACTTGATGCAAGAAATCAAAACAAACATGAAAAAATATATCCAACCCAATTAACCCTGTTTTGTACCATAGTTGAGAATATACCTGTCGTGCCTTGAGTCAACTTGACATTAGTCTCAAAATATTATATAACAATAGAAATAAGACCTTAGCCACTCCCTAATACAACTCAACAGAATCAAAGATCACCACACTTGTTCCCTCTCAATATTAGCAAGTCAATTAATAGAACAAATTATGGTCTTACTCTCGTGAAATTGTATGTGACAAAACATGCTCAATCATCTTTGTTTCATAAAATATAACAATGTCTGATTCCAACTATTTGTTGGTCAACAACAATCTTTTTCTGAAAAATCTTTTCTAAAAATTCCTAATATTTACACAAATTGGTTACAAGATTCAAACTACTTACTCCCGTCAAAGTAATTAACATTCAGTCCCAATGTCATAAGTTCAAATCCAAGTCCAAGGGAATCTTTTGGCAGCCAAATATTTTTCCTAAACATATTATTCAATAAAGATATAAACACAAATATATACAAACTTCCTAATTACAATTGCCTACAAATAAAGCTCATGGCTTTCTTTGAAATCCGTGTAGCGGGCTTCCAACCAACACATACAGATCAAATGACCTTAGTGTACTAGATTTAAAAGTATCCCTCGGGTTTATTTGCCCGAACCTCAAAGGCCACAGATTAGATTTATTTGGTTATTAAGTTCATGACTTTCTATGGAACCCGTGTAGCAAACTTTCAACCCAATCAGTCCCAAACAATTTAGTTTTAGGCGATTAGGTGTAGAACACCCCTCAGAGTTTACTTGTTCGAGGTCCAAAGGTCACAGATTAACTTAATAACAATTATTAATATTATTATTATTATTATTATTATTATTATTATTATTATTATTATTATTATTATTTTAATTAATACATATTCACTAACTAAGATAACACATAACACTCTAGTTAATTTATTTATTTGGTCTATTTCTTTATATATTCGTCCTTGACTTTTTCTATGTTGGGACATCTCACGGTTTATTACCATGAGGGGCTTCTAGACATTTTTTGGGGGGACTAAAGCTAACATGCAAAGACCCATAAGTATAATTGGAAATTGTGTCCCCAAGCAGGGTATATAAAAGGGAATGAGTAGAAAGGACTTTTTAGAGCGTTGGAAGGCTCGGGACATTGAAATTTTGTATTCTTTTTATGAATTTTTGAATTTGGCATTTTGAGTTCAATTGAGCGTTTACTACTCATAAGACTAGTCATACGTTCCAAAGAGTTGACTCATACCTGCTGTTATGCTCCAATGTTGACAATCTTCTCACTTTCTGTTTGACACAAGTAGCTTCGGGAGGTGTGTTCGTGTGCGATTAACTTGCTTTTAGATTTTTCAATAAAAAGAGCAAGTCAATCTCAAGGCACATGACTCACTTACCAGCTCAACTGATTTGAAAAGATTCGATTGCTTGCGATTGGATCATTTTTTTCCAACAAATGAATGCAATGCAAAAATTTAGATGCCAAATGCAAAGAATAATAAAAAACAGAAAGAAAATCTTTTTGGCTTTTGAAAAAAAAAATCTATGCAGAAAAATGAAAAAGAAAAATAATGCAATATGTACAAAACTACATGCAACCTACATGCAACAGGATTTATGCATGGATGGATGCCCCTCCCCAAGCTTAAAATAAGCATCGCCCTCGATGCTTGGAGAGAGGCATAGTCGGCCTATTGAGAGTAGGATGGTGGAGGATGGTAGTTGGGTTGGGAATGAGTTCAAAACAGTAACAAATGCACACCAATTGAATTTTAAGTAAAATATGAACGATTAAAGATATGGAAAGAATTTCCCGAATCGTTCTTGGAGCCTCGCAATTATGGTGTGAACCTCCTCTTCATCCTCCCCAAGCTATCCGTGAAGTATTTTTGGAGCCGGAGATTCATTTTCTAGGCATAAAAAATAAGTTTAAAACCATTTGGGACATTAAAAAAATTGAAATTTACTAAAGACTAAAAACTTTTAAAAGAAATGAAACAAATAACCCCGGGTTGCCTCCCGGTTAGCTGCCCTTGTTTTAAGTCACTGGCTCGACTTGGCCCCTGAATCTGCTTTGTTCTAAGTAGGTGGCCCTTTACGACACATTAACCTTCTCGCCACTTCCTTCAATTGAAAACTTATCTTCTACTTGACTTTTTTTTCTTTTTTTTTAAAACACCTGCTCACAAAATGCTTGTCATAAACAATTAGTAACACCGTGTCCCCGGCAACGGTGCCAATTTGTTAAGCGTGTCAAACCCAACAAATGAAGGGGTACAAAATGACTCCAAAACACTGTTACTTTGCACTAAAAATGTAATACAAGGTAAGCAGGGTCGATCCACAGAGACACGGGACAAGTGCTTATACCTTTTTGTGAAAGGTACAATAATGGTCACATAAATGGGGGGTTGGTATGCAATGATTTAAACAAAAGAATAAAGCAATAAGTAAATGATCAATTAAATGAAACAAATTCAGGATTTATGAGAACTCCAACTCTATGCAAGACAAATTAGCAATGTGATTCCATGGATGACAAGATATTTGTTTAATTCTATCTAAGTTGTTACTTGAAAGTGTTAACAAGCTCTAACACTTCCCATTCACCACAATAATTAACCAAAACAAGCTCTTTGATTAATCCTAACCATACTAACCTAATATAAACAAGCTCTTAGAATTGGATTGAAAGGTTGCTTTAAGCTTTATGTGAATGTTCCCAACAACACTCAATACTCCTCACAAGCTCGGGAGCGTAAGAATGTGTGAAAAGATTTACACTAATTTCATTCAATAGAAATCAGATTAGTGCTTGTTACCTAGTCCAATTTACAAAACAATTACGGATTTTGCAATTGGATAATTTGAATGATCTAACCTTAATTCAAATGGCCAATAAGAATCACAATTAGAATCAAACATTCGATTGAGACAAAATCAAATTCACTAGATAGAAAACTGAAAGCAAACATCAAGTCATATGATTGAAATCACATCCAAATGTCAAGACATAAAGTTGGAGAATTTAGGGTTCTAGCCACTCATGGCTAGAACAAGATCACAAATCTAGAAAATGAAATTAAAGTTCTTACAAAATGAAATCAAATGTTCCAAGTGTTATTCAACTCCTAAATCCTCAAGAAAATCGCCTTCTCCTCTCCAAAAGTCGACCCCCCAAAGTAAAAAGTCGGTTCCCCCCTTTAAGAAAGATGAAAAACTGCTTTTAAACCCACGTTTACGTTTACACGCCCCGCGTAAATTAACACTGTCATTTACACGGCCCGCGTAAACGCAAAAATATACTGCACAGAAATCTACGTTTACATGGCCAGTGTAAACACAAGGCTTGTATTTACACAGCCGTGTAAATCTCTATAAAGCCAAAATCTTCATTTCTTTGATATCTTGCTCCTCAGTGCTCCGTAAGTCCTGAAATTTTGTCGGCAACTTTTATTTACCTCCTCCAACAATATCCTACCTCCAAAAGTCCCTGAAATATCACAAAAGTATTTGAATGAAATTGCCTCATGAAAAATCCCGAAAAACATGCAAAATGCATGAGTTTAAGCCTATATGCAATGTACTTTTATGAAATAAAGCTACAAAATGGGTACATGAAATGCACCTAACACCAAACCATGTATAGTAATAATTTTTGTGAGCCATCACAAGAATTATTAAGTCTTTCCTAAAGGACTTAAGAGACACTTCAAAAGGTCTTCAAGGTGGTAATTTCTTCATCTTGTTACATTTAAAGTAAATACAACTAGTCTAATTAATTTATTACATGAAATCAACAAATGAAAAATACATATTTATCTATTACATCTTATGAATAAATAAATATCAACCAACCACAACACAAATGTCCAAATGGCTTTTTTATATACAACTACATATCAAATATCATAACAAACAACTCTTTGTTTTTTCTAAGCAACTTTTATATAACTAAAATGCATGAAAATGGTTATATACAAAAATAAACAATTTTAACCAAGAAGTTGCCAAAGAAGACAAATATTGATTTTTCTTAACCAAAAGAAATCCATGCTTGTTTTCCAAAAACCAAAGAATATCAAACATAAAAAATCATTCTAACATATAAAAGATGGCTCTGATACCACTGTTGGGATTTTTTAATACGAAATAAAAGTTTGTTTTTCATAAAAACCGGCAACGGAAGACTTTAAAACTAACAAGTTTATTTTTAGCTCATAACAAAACCACACCATAATTGATCCATTTATAGAGGTTAGAATGAAATAAATAACAACCATAGGATGTTTTAGAGATAACATTTGAAGCCTTTGAACCCACTTGGTTTTGGGGTGTTGATGAAGATAACAAAAGATCAAAGTGTGTGATCTTCTCTACAAGTATCTACCATCAAGAGTAAGGCACTTGGAATGCTAGTTTCCTTCTGTATTCTTGAGTGTCTTAAAAGGAACAACTCAAGAGGTCTTCTAAACCACTAAACTAACTTCACAAGAGAGAGAGAGAGAGATGGAGGGAGAGGAGTAGAAAACTCATGGTTTTAGAGAGAAAATAGAGGAAGAAGAAGACCTTCACTCTTACAAAAATGCAATTCTCATGCATCTCTTATATAACCCATGAAAAGTAATGCCTAACCATTAAAATAATCTAAAGTAATGGTAGCCTTTAGAAGCATGGGAGACAAAAGGTGGAAGGTTGAAAAAGCAACCTCCCACGCCATCATTATGCCTTTTAAAAAGTAAGATTCTTTATTTCTTATAAACTCCAAGTTTATAAAATATAAACTTTAATGTTGTGCATGACAAACTAATTCATACCATATGAAATAATAACTAGTAATACTCTCTTATAATTATTATTTTGACAAAACAATAATTATTCCCTAATTAAAATACAAGAATTGATATTATTTATTAATAATCATATCAATAATAAATATACAAAATGTGCCAACTTGATAAAGGTGTGACCCTATATGATCATGTATTATTAGCAATATCACTCCATAATGATTCTTGGGCATATAGATCCAATACTTTTGCCATGTTAAATTCATACCTGATTAATTCCCTTCCAATACACTACCACAAACCATACCCCTTCCAACTCCTGATAGCTTGTCACCCCACCTCCAATTCCCACCGTGGCATCAAACATAATACACGAAACTACCCATTAACCTATTATTATCAAACCTTCTACACCGACAACCCCTCCACCCATCCATAATGACAACAATGATACACCACCCATCCAAAATGGAAACACTCATACACCACCATCCATACCCATGGCCAACTCTCCCTAATCCATTTTTTCCTCTACTACATCCTCAAACACAACCCCTCCATCATCACATCAAGCTAGTCCTTCACCCCAACCCCAACAGCTACCTCATACCCATCATCTCAGACTTAATCCCAAATACTTCAACTCATCCTTCATCAATAATTCTACACTACACCAGATACCACATTCTACCGAACCCACTGCCCATACATAAGTGCTAAAAGATCCATACTGGCCCCAAGACATGGATCAAGAGTTCAATGCTCTACTCACTAATGGAACGTGGGAATTAGTTCCAAAATCCTCTCACTCCCTAATTGGATGCAAATGGATCTTCCGAGTCAAACAAAAACCCGATGGCATTATCAAGAAATATAAAGCATGTCTTGTTGCCAAAGGCTTTCTTCAAGAGTATGGCAAAGATTACATTGACACTTTTAGCCTTGACACCAAACCAGTAACCATCCATATGGTACTTTCCATAACTCTTTCGCAAAATTGGCCACTACGACAACTAAACATTAACAATGCATTCCTTCGTGGTACTCTACATGAAGAAGTTTTCATGTCCTAACCTACTGGCTTTGTTAATATCCAATTTCCCATACATGCTTGCAAACTCAAGAAATCCTTGTATGGCCTCAAGCAAGCACCATGATCTTGTTACATTAAACTCACCATTTTTCTCCACAATGTTGGTTTCCGCAAATCTCAAGTAGATCCATATCTCTTTATCTACAATCACAACAATATTCCCATCTATCTCTTGGTCTATGTTGATGACTTCATTGTTACATGCGACAACACCTCCTTTTTTGACAACTTTGTCACCAGTTTAGCCACCAGATTCTCAATCAAAGACCTTGGTCCTCTTCACCACTTCCTAGGAGTTGAAGTCATACATACTCTCAATGGTATATTCCTTTCCCAATATCGTCATATTCAAGACTTGTTAACCCTCTTTCACGTGGATGGAGCGAAGGTGGTGGCCACCCCACTGAACCCCTCAGTTACTCTCAAATTGCAGGATGGGACTATTCGTGTCGATCCTACACCTTATTGGAAACTAGTTGGCTCACTGGAATGTCTAGCCTTCACAATACCAAACATATCCTTTGTTGTCAAAAAATTATCACAGTTCATGCACTCGTCATTGGAGACACATTGTCCATCATTAAAACGGGTTTTGTGATACAGAAAGGGTACGATTCATCATGGTCTATTTCTCAGTCGCAACAACTATATGGATTTCACTGCCTTTTTTACTCTGAAGGGGTGGCATTGAATGTGGAGGATGTTCAAGTACTGCCTATCTACTTTATCTTGGATCCAACATTATATCATGGAAATCAACTCGTCAAAAATACGTCCTTAGATCATCCACCAAAGCTGAATACAAAGCCCTTGCCAATACAGCATCTAAAGTAGCGTGGGTTCAAAATCTTTTAACTGATATGGGTATTCCTTCCAAGCATCATCCCACATTATATTGCGACAATAAAAGAGCCAAATATTCTTGCGCAAACCCATTTTACCACTCCCGCATGAAGCACGTTGCACTAGATTATCATTTCACCTTTGGAAAGTCACCGATGGTTCCTTGCATGTTTGTCACATCAATTCGTTTGATCAACTAGCAGATGCTTTAATCAAACTATTGACACGTGGTCCATTCCAAAGGCTTCATTCCAAGATTGGAGTCTCTGATGGATCCTCCATCTTGCGGGGGGGGGGGGGGGGGGGGGCATATTAAGCAATAAGATACATATGTATCATATATATATATATATATATATATATATATATATATATATATATATATATACACACACACACACATAAGTTATTCTATTGTAAATAATTAGTCAAACAACAGTTGTAATCTCCTTGTATTCTTTCCTAGTATAGTGCTCACAGTTGTTAGTACCTTGGCTATATAAGTCACTCATATACTGTGACATACCCATTTTTTCGGCCAGAAAAAATTGATTTTGTTTATGCTTTATAAAAATCAGAGTACCTCTTTTAATAAAAATGTTGCGGAATTTGTTCCCAGTAAAACATGATAAATACGCTATCAAAGCATTTCCGAAGAAAAGTATTTTTATTCATTTTAAAATATTTGGGATGTCATTGTCAATACAGAAACATAAGCATAAACAGAACTTACATTCATTATCACTAGTGATCTACATCTCTTTTAAATCTCTCAGTGTAATGTAACTTCATATCGACACCTGTGATACAAATAAACTGAGTGGGTCAGGTTAGGAAACCTGGTGAGTACATAGGGTTTTCAACCCACAATAATATAATTATTATGTTTTAACATCAAACAATCAACCTAATTACCCATCCCCATTATCTTCTTTACTCTTAAGGATCTACCCTAAGAATCAACTATTCCTTGTTCATTCATTCCTAAGGATCATCCTAAGGAATCGGCACGAAGTCCATCGTCACCAGGGTTTAGGCAATAGGCACTAAGGTAGTGTTTTTTTTTTGTCTGCAGATCTGCGAGGCCTCTTCTGTCTGCGCCGCGCAGATCAACCCGCAGACATTAGTCTTCGCAGACTGTTTGTTTTTTTGAAGACTGCAGACCTAAAAATGTTTGCGCGCCATCTTCTTGGCGCAGATGTGGACCAGAGTCTTCTAACATCTTCAGACACATTCTAGCCTAAAAAACCATATATATCTTTATTTTTTTTAAGTTTTTTTTTCTTAATTTTTATTTTTTTTCCAACTTTATTAATGATAAACAATTTGAAAAAAAAAATTACAAGACTTAAAAAAAATGTTCGATGATACAAACATGATATTTTTGACAAATTTATAAATATAGATTTATTATAATAACAGTCGTTGAAGTTGTTTATATAAATATGAAAAAAAAAATCATAATATATTCTTATATTTTTTTCCAAATTATGTAAAACATTATTTAATACAGTATCGAGAAAATATTTATGGTACGTTTTTAATTGAAAAAATCGAAGTTTATTTCCATCGATTTATGTATCAAATTATTTGATCACTAATTATAATGTTTAGTTATAACTTTGCAACCAAAGTTGGTTTTTATCAAATATATACGTTAATTCATACCATTTTTATTTTTATTTTTTATACGATAATACATAAAAGTTGATCTAGATTCGTTAATTATTTATAATAAAGTCATAAAAATATTAAAAAATCACTTTGTAGTTTAAAAAAATCAGTTTATTTAGATTTCAGCTTATTTTAGTACCCCGCAGATGTTAAAAAAACAAACAGTCTTTTTTTTTTTTTTCAGACTGCAGACGTTTGGTCCACCTCTTCTACTGCAGAGATCTACAGATGTGGTCCGCAGACTGCAAACATTTTGTCTCAGAAAAAACAAACAACACCTAAGTCTGCATAGTTGTCAGAGATTAGGCACCAAGTCTGCATGGTCACCAGGGTTTAGGCATCAAGTCTGCATGATCGCCAAGGTTTAGGCACTAAGTCTGCATAGTCACCAGGGTTTACGCATCAAGTCTGCATGATCGCCAAGGTTTATGCACTAAGTCTGCATAGTCACCAGGGTTTAGGCATCAAGTCTGCATGATCGCCAAGGTTTAGAGTACACCGGGTGAACACATCATTCACAACACCTATAGGTTGTGAGCCTGCTAGTGTTCCACTTGACAGTCTAGAATAGTTTGTGGTTGTCATCCATACTCTGCTAGATGATGGGGCCAACATTTGGGAATAAGGCTTCTCACATCGTCCGCCTCTCACCCTTGCCTCATGGTCTATATCACCTCTCAACTCATCATCCAACTCATATTTCATCTACCCATGTTTTACCCAACATATTATGTAGATATAAATGCATATACAATCTAAATCATTTAAAACTTGTATAAAATCGTTCATACAGCATAGATAGCAATTATACATATAATATGCACACATAGCACGTAGTTTATATAAAATACTTCATATCTATATGTTAGATGAAAGGGACCATGCACTCACTTGATAAGGTGGTGACTCGGTACTCAGACAACGCTTCGTTCACTTTAAAATAATTTCCTTCGACGAAACAAGGAGATTTTAGCTAGTAGTCGGGCTCTGCAGGGGCCGAACTTTTTCGCTGAATCTTTTTAAGAAAGATTCGTGCAACGCTTCAGCGCTCACCTTACTATACTAAAACTACAGAAAGAGAAGTCAAATCACGAGGGACCGAAATGCTCGGGGGATAAGAAGAGATAGACTCTTGAATCAAGAGAATGGTGCAAGAAATATGAGAGCTAGAGGCTCTTATTTATACTAATAGAATTTTCAAAAACTACCCTCCATAATTACTGAATGACCTTATTGTTATATGAACAACTAAACACCCATTTATATTACTGTTTTAAATAGATTTAACGATATTTGTACTAAACTAATGTCGAAAGAACTCAACATTAGTCTTATAATGACTACATCGTCGATACCTTTCTAATGATATATACATATGCATATATATATATATATATATATATATATATATATATATATATATATATATATATATATATATGTGTGTGTGTGTGTGTGTATGTATATATGATTTATACTTTATTTTAATACGTAAATATGCTATTATAATTTGTAACTCGTTCATACGAACTCCGTGTTTGACGCTATTTATATCCACACGTAGGTGGAGACGTACTCTACAACTTTCATTTAGACTCCGTTGGCTAATTTTGAATTTATTTTTAAAGTTATATTTTTAACAGGCCGGGATAGTATTCGTTCGCTAAAATCTCATAACTTCTTCATCTGCTGTCCATTTTCGTCTTTCTTTTTATCATTACGCTACTAATAACGAGATATTCGATTCTCGTTTAGGTTGTGTCAGCTAAAAACCGCTCGATCTAATACTCGAACTTCGGGTTGTACACCGTTAAGCCGAAACTTCGAAAATCATAACTTTCTCATACGAAGTCATATTTGGGCGTTCTTTTTACAGACGTTCTCAGGTTAACATATTCTATGACTTTCATTTATATTACTAAGGCTAAAAGTCACTCTATCATAAATTCACTATTTACGTCTTCTCGGTGTCGTGCCGGTTCCGTCGCGAAACTTCGACGGGTCATAACTTCATCTTTATAACTCGGATTTCGGCGCTCTTTATATGTACGGAACCCTTGAGACATATTCTACAACTTTGTTAAGATTATTTATTCTAAATAATCTTTTTTCGAAAAGTCGTTTTCGACCCCTATTATCTCTAAATTGTCTAGCCCGGATCTACGGGCGTTACAATTGTCTCCCCCTTAGGATGATTACGTCCCGGAATCATCAACGAAACAGGACTCACATGATGACTCTATATGTTATCTCTTCATCCTAAGTAATAACCGTAACTTTGATGTTTCTTCGAATGAGTATCTAACTCTAAGACTTCCTGACTGCAGGCGGTGCCCGATCTTAGACTCGCTCTTTATCTCATGTTAGACTTCCAATCATGATCTTCATGTCGCAATCTCGATCTTGATTGGAGACTCCTTTTTTAAATAACTTGAGATAAGTTTCTTCCTTTGATTATCATAATAGACTGATGGGTCATGTTCTAATGACCTCTCATCGTATGATGCATCGCTTGGACTCAGGTCTTTTAGAGTCAAATTCCAGAACAAAATATACCTTACTTTATGTTATAATGTGATACAATCACATTTCAATATGTAGCATTTCTAGCTACCAACTTCTTTAACAATCATCGCGATACTTCTACTGACCGCCTTGGTTAGCTTTCATTTCAATCTTCTGGTTTAAGTCAAATGCTACATCGAACTTGGTTCTCTGAACCACGTATCATACTCATTATAGTCGGACTTAATTTGATATGACCACTAGGGTCGGAATAACAACAATCTTCTTAGTCATTACCGAAACGATGGTAACGACATGCTTGAATAAAACGAAATCAATTCTTGGGTTCTTGGTAACCTTGTAACTTTCCCTGATCCAAGCGTGAGTCATGTGCTTCTGGTAGTATATGCATCTACTACCTTTCACACCTACTCATACTCGTCCCAAGTATTGTCTTGCAGTCCCCAAGTCCTAAAATCACAAAACAATTTAACACATACGAGTGTGTCCAAATGATCATAAAAATTTCCCTAGACTCTACTAGGACTTCTTCCATGCGTAACTTCGATCATCAATTCTGCTTCATCTCGGTTGGTGATGGAAATTCTAGATTATAGGAAAACTTTAGGAGTTACACCAATCGTTCTATCATCCCACCAATCAAATGTGTACATTCAGATGTACCGTACTTCTCTAGACGTACTGTTATTTTATCAGACGTATTCTAAAGGCAAGATACCTCTCTTATGATATCTTCCGATGGGTATCATTCACTATCGTAAGCCATCTCACTTCCTCTATTTTCTCAGTCTATCATGGTTCGCATCACTTCCTGAACTTTTGCCATTATGATAGGTTCGGGTGCAGGCTCAACGACCGATGCATGACCCATCACATTCTTAGGCTCAGGTTGTCATCTTCCTCTTGTTTTGTACACCCAAGCAGAAATTTTGGTGTACCAAGATGAGAATTTAAGAAATGAAAGATTTTATTTACGATAGACGTATAAATCTCTTTATTACTCCGAAAAGTTATATGTCAGTTCTAATACCGTAATTAAACGTTTAGAAACCTGAACACATAAAGTTTACAGATCCGGTCGGCAATAGACCATAGATTTGAACAAATAATAGCATATCAGGAATCTTTATATCTATAACATAAAACATTTAGCACATACAAAATTTTTTGGCATCTTTCCTAAAATAAACTAGTGCTTGTGTCTAAAATATAGCAGGCACTCATCTCACAATCATCACTTAGCATTCTAAGTTTAAGTCTCGAATTTTCCTACAAATTCCTAGTTCGCTTAAACTAATGCTCTGATACCAACTGTGACATCCCCATTTTCTTGGCCAGAAAAGACCGATTTTGTTTATGCTTTATAAAAATCAGAGTACCTCTTTTAATAAAAATGTTGCGGAATTTGTTCCCAGTAAAACATGATAAATACGCTATCAAAGCATTTCCGAAGAAAAGTATTTTTATTCATTTTAAAATATTTGGGATGTCATTGTCAATACAGAAACATAAGTATAAACAGAACTTACATTCATTATCACTAGTGATCTACATCTCTTTTAAATCTCTCAGTGTAATGTAACTTCATATCGACACCTGTGATACAAATAAACTGAGTGGGTCAGGTTAGGAAACCTGGTGAGTACATAGGGTTTTCAACCCACAATAATATAATTATTATGTTTTAACATCAAACAATCAACCCAATTACCCATCCCCATTATCTTCTTTACTCTTAAGGATCTACCCTAAGAATCAACTATTCCTCGTTCATTCATTCCTAAGGACCATCCTAAGGAATCGGCATGAAGTCCATCGTCACCGGGGTTTAGGCAATAGGCACTAAGTCTGCATAGTTGCCAAGGATTAGGCACCAAGTCTGCATGGTCGCCAGGGTTTAGGCATCAAGTCTGCATGATCGCCATGGTTTAGGCATTAAGTCTGCATAGTCACCAGGGTTTATGTTGGATTAGTGTCTAAGTCCATAACTATTTTTGTATGTACTTGACCCAATGGTGCATGGTCCTTTTGGGTTGCCTTCACCAAAGCAACTTGATAGGATGAATTATGGAGAGAAATGATTAAATATGATTTATTAATATATTATGAGAATAATATATTAAAGGAGAAATCATATTGTTTAATTAATATTAGTCAAGAATTAATTAGTAATTAGTTTTGTGACTAAAAGAGATTAATTAAACTTAAGGGACTGGAATTGTAATTATAAGATAATTGCAATTTGGGCTATGGATTGCCTTATATTAAGGAGCGGACGAATTCTATAGGGAAACCCATTAGAAATCGTCCAAGGCCTTTAAGGAAAGGAGTCCATGGGTTGCTTAGGTCTTAAGCATCCAAATTAGGGTTTCCTTGTTAGATAACCCTAATAGCCTCACTATATATAGAACACTTATGCTCCAAAAACGTGGTGAACAAATTATCTAGGGTTTCCACACGTTTTTGAGAGCCTCCTTCTCTTCTCCTCTTCATCCTCTTGCTTATGGTGTTTGTGAACCATTAGAGGAGTGACATTTGTGACTCTAGGCTTTCTAAAGTCAATACAAGGAGATTTGGGATTGTTATTACTACATAACAATCAAGGTAACATCTTAAACCTATTCTTATGTTAATATGATTACTTGTATGCTAGAATTAGGGTTTATTGTCTTGAATAGCTTGCATGTACAATAGAGAAACCTAGATCCAAGCATTAGGGTTTGTATGAGCACACAGGATGTTCTTAGGACCAAAACCCATCAGTGGTATCAGAGACTAGATTGGTTTCTATTGTATTGATGCTTTATGTTGCTGAAAATCATTTTCTGGCCTTCTGTTCGACCTGACTCGGCGAGTCACTACCTGGACTCGGCGAGTCGGAGCGTCAGACAGAGGAAATCTCGGGTTTTCTTGCTGTTTTTGCTTAAGGATAGTTGTCTTATCATATTAGATCAATATAAATCTGATTTTATGATTTATTTGACTATATTCTTGATCTAATTGAAGATATTTATCAATTAATAAAATATTTGTTTCCCTATGTGATAATTGATTAATTATTTTGATTAAATTGATAAATTGTTTTGCAAGAAATCATTAAATAAATCAAATATGGATAATTATGTGATTACTTGTTAATTTAGATTATTTTTTATTTGATCCTTGTGTTATGAAAAGTTTCATATTTTCCCCTTTAGGTTTTATAGTTTAAATTTGAACCCAAAAGTTTTGTTGTTTTGAAATTTAAATAGTTAAAACCCTAATGTTTTGAAAAAGGTTTCAAAACTTGCCCTCAAGTTTTGGAATTTAAAGTTTGATTAATTGTTTAATTTTGATGTATATTTAAATTCTAAACCCTAATGTTTTGAAATGTTTCAAAACTTGCCCTCAAGTTTTGGAATTTAAAAGTTGATTAAAAGTTTAATTTAGGAATGTTAAATTCTAAAACCCTAGTATTGTTTTGAAAAAGTTCAAATCACACCCTTATGGTTTTATTAATTAATTAAGGTGTATAATTAAAAGTGGTTTAATAAATCCATAAAGTTTTTAGTTTAAAATTTAGTTGAATTAAAAGTATAATTCTTATATTTGACCACCTAATATTTTAAAAGTGTAAAATACACCCTATACTATATATATAACATTAAAAGTCTAACATTATATATATATATATATATATATATATATATATATATATATATATATATATATGTATGAGTAAAAGTCAGTCTTACCGTTAGTAGGCCTCATTCACAAAGCTGGTCTAAAAGGGGTGTTTAAGGAAATTGCCTATAAAATGATGATTGAATGGGTATCCACTCTTACCCACCGCACTCTTGACTAGTGGAGGGTCGTTAGCCGAACGGGTAGGATAGGACGAAACCTTCCATTATAAGTATAATGAAGTATAAAAGTAACTAAATGTTTTCATAAAATTCCCAATCTTAGTTACTTAGGCAAAAGTGAATTGATGCAATTCCATGAAATTACACTTTGTGCCCTTGCGAAGACGTTAGTGGAGCGTGTGTGGTTTACCGGCACACTAAATGGTTCTAAGCAAAGGTAGCAAAGGGTGACTCAATGTTTGTCATAGTGCGGTGGAGCGTGTATGGTTTACCGGCACATCGAATAGATGATTGTAACATGTGAGGGCACCATGTAAGTTTGCATGGTTATTCACACCCGCTTTGTGATCCTCGGCATCCCGATCACAAACAACAGGGGCATATCGAGATTTAAACATGCCAATGAAATGTTCAATGAATCTCAAAGGATCTAGGAGTTTTCATAGATTTAAAACTTAGATTTCTTTTTCGTTTTTCATGGTGGAAATTAGTGAATCGTCATTCACTTACCTTCAAGATCACTCAAGCCCTTTTGGCAAGTAAACATAAAGAAGGAAAGTCGGTGTGTGCACACGTCCTAGGGATGAAGTCACACATTGATAGGTTAAGAATGTTGGGATCCGTTGTCTGTGAGGAAATGGCAGTTGATTGGGTTCTTCAGTCACTTCCTAACTCATATAGTGAGTTCGTAAGAGAGTACTATATGATGAACCGCGACGTGACCCTTATAAATCTCACCTATATGCTTATTGCTGCTGAATCAGCAATGGTTTGGCGCAATAGAAAAGCAAAGTTGATTGGTGAATCTGCCTTCAAGACCTCTATGGATATAGACAATGGCAACGAAAGACATGCTATGATCGAAAAGTTTGATCATAAGAGAAAGGAAATGTCTGAAGTAGTTCCATGTCATGTTCCAAAAGAGTCAATTTGATTTTTATTGCCAAGAGAAAGGGCATTGGAGACGAAGCTGCCCCATTTACCTTAGAGATCTAAGAGATGGGAGAGTCGAAACGTATGTCTCTAATATATGTAAAATCCATTAACTAACTCTTTTAAGCTTCTATTCTAGATTCTTAATACATAATGTGATAAGATTACAAATTGATGTTTTGTAGGATCGAAGAAAAGAAAGGAAGCTTAAGGGAAGAATTGAGCAGAATCTAACCGTGAAGGAATGGATTTCGATCGCATTTCTAGAAGATTAGATTCTTGAGCTACTACTTAGAGTTAGAATTAGATTGCTAAGAAAGATGTATTAGCATAGTTTTTCAATGAATTGCATTATAAGGACAAATTTTTCCGCAATAAAATAAAATTTGATTTTATTTATTTATCCTTGCAATGGTGTATATGAAAAATTGATGTTTGAATGTTTCTATTATTAGCAATAATGGATTTGGTTCTTATTATGTTATTTGTGGAAATGTCGAAGAATTTACCAAATAAATAAAGTTTCTCATCACCCAAGTTTCAATTGGACAGAAATTTGGAATCACGCAACTTGGTTGCATGATGAATGAGAAATTTCATATTTGGAAATTAGACTAATTCATTGACAAACTGTCAAGTGAAGGACTAGGAGATCGAGTACACCAAGTTGTGTGTTGATCAAGTCCATCATAATAGTAACAAGATATTCGTCATGATTTACTAAATGTTTAGTAAATATGATTATACTTATAAGATTAAGTATAATTATGAATTGATTAAAAGGGTTTAAATCAATAGCAGAACGAATAAGAAGAATCAAGAAGGAAAAAAGATAAAAGTTTCTCCATTCTAAGAAGAAGGGAGAGTACCTTTTATGCTTTATGATAGGTCTTAATGATTAAGAACCATATCTCAATTGATCCTCTAAGTGAGTCTTAGTACAATTGTATGTCTAAGAAGAGGAATCAAGAATTGAAGAAATGGTTAAATCAAGAAGTCAATCATACTTCGTTCCAAAACAAGTCTTAGAGTTATGATTGTGAAATTGAGTGATAAGTATTAATAAGGTTTATAACATTCATCAAATGTGGAAAGTTATGATGTCTTGGATAAGACAAAGACCAACTAGGACCAATTTATGAAGTGTTTTGATAAAAACTACACTAACTCTTGAATATTTGTTTGTCAAGAAATGTTTATTGACAAGAGAATCTTATATGTCAAGGAGTCAGTGGGAGTCTTAATGTCTTGAAAGGTTTCAAGAACAAATCAAAATAGACCTTATTGATCATCACTAGCACACGAGTTGAGGTTTACAACCTATCGTGTTGACACTATTTTGTTTCTGTGCCATTCCAGTTGAGTTAATTATGCATGTGAGTTCTATGAGTTCTCATTTGAATGCATAAAAGGCAAGGACCTTGATCAATGGAAAGTACATTGATAGGAAAGGGTGAGTTGCTTAACTACTTGGAAGACATGGTGGGCAGCTGTGTTACCATAAGTCAAGAAGTCAAGATTAAGAAAGTTCGGTCCATATGAGTTTAAATTTGTCGTAAACTTTGGTTTTGACAAATTCACATGGATAGGAACACATACACCTTTAAAATCTAAGTGTCATAATATTTCCTCCTTCATGAAAATGTTTGTGAGGAAATGCTTTCACTAAGAAAGATTTTAAGAAGATAGTGATTGTAAAATTGCATTCTCAAATTCAATTATGGTTACGGTATCCCTTTCCATGATTCGAATTGTGAGATTTGGCAATTGGTCTGAATTGTTTAGACATACATATGAACTATCTAAGGAAAAGGTGTATAAATTTAAGAATCCTTGATAAAAGATTATCAAAGCATTGGGTATTAGAAACATGAACTTAAGAAATTCAATAAGTATTGTTTTTTTCTGGAAGTTAAGCTAGTTTCTGAATACATGTCAAAGCTAGTGGGAGCATAAGTGTTATGTTTATAATAATTAATCATGATAGTGGGAGAATAAATGTTATGATTGTATGATTATTATGGAAATTATTGCAAGTTAGCAATATTAATTATAGAAAACAATAGTTACACTTTGCAAAGTTGCAAGAGTTGAAAAGTTGTTTTGCTGTAATTAAGGGAGAGAATATTATGCTTCATTTCAAAGATAAAGGCTTAGGTTGTGGAATGTTAATAATTTAGTCAAGGAAACATATTGCATTCTTAAAAATTCGATTATGATTACGGCATTCCTCTTCATAGTTCGAATTTTGAGAACGTAACACATAAAATATTATGGCAGAAGATTGATAAAGTATTGAATCTTCATGTACGACATTATGCATCGTGTCCCGTACGCTTCGGGTATAGGAATGATTGCAAATGCTATAATATTTGACCATTCTAAAATTTTCCAAATGTCTAGCGCATTTAGAGGGAAAAGGACAAGAATCGGTTTTGATTAAGATAATTAAACAACTATCAAAGGACAATCCAAAGTTCGCCGAGGATTGATTGCTTGTGAGTAGTTGGAAGTATAGTATTGAATGGACCATATCGACATTATTATGAATAGATAAGATTCTATTAAGAATGAGTTGTCATATGGAAAATATGGAAACGTTTCCATATTGGGAATTGAATATTGAAAGTCTATGTCTAGATTAGAAACTTTTATGCAAAAGGATGTTCAAAGGAATGTACTTTGAGTGAGAGACATCATATCTAAGGAATTGTCTTGTAACAATCTCCGATAGAGGACTTTGTAATTTCATTGGCAATAGTCATTGCGACTTTTGTGACATTACGAAAGGATCATTGCATAAAATGTTAGAATCTAGCATATTCTATAAGTAGCAAGAATTTGATATTCTTTCACTTGTGAAAAGGATTGGGAGTTGTGAAATGAGTATGCTTGGAAATTTGTTCATTTGATCTATTTCACAAATTAAGAGCCATAAGTAAACATTGTGTGCATGCTGGGAGCATGGGACAAGTGTTGTAATAATTCAAGTAAGAAGTTGATTACCCGAAACAACAAATAATGAGTAATCGATATGGTGATAAATAAAAGGTGTTTTATTTATGCTCAAAGGTTTGAGGCCATATGGGATTAGTATTATTCTTGTGTTTCACTTTGCATGTTTTGACTTCCTAAATAATTTAATTGGTTAAGAACAGTTAAATTTTTCGAACGGGCCACAGTCGTTCATATGTTGGAAGTAGGTATGAATGAAGACTTTCGTGAATTGGTGTGTGGATTGTCTAAAGAGCATTAGACATAAGCAAATGTTTGCTACAACGTTCATGAGTGCTTATGAATATGATTTGAGCATTGGATTAAACCCACACTCACTTGGATCACTCCATGAAATTGTATCATGAGTGATTGGTGAGACGATAACATATTATATTCTTGAAACTGAGATGTGTGAGTTGTATCTTGCAAATCGGTTGCACATTGATAATACGTAAACGCACTAGAAACTTGGTGTTATAAAACATATTGTTGTGTGTGATTCGGTGAGTAAGTGCAAGCGAGCATTGAATCAAAGTTTATCCGTTCCTTTTATCCAAAGTAGGATAAAAGCGATATCTTTGGGCCCCTCGATGATTTAGTGATGACAAACGTAAATGCTCGGCCGGGCTAGGGCTAATTTGAATTGTTC